>NW_017306826.1:375010-428550 GCF_000935625.1 Nanorana parkeri | reverse complement strand
GTAATAAACCCACCGTTGGGACAAACACACACCTACAGCCAGGGGGAAGCAACAAGGAGGGGTAACAGGCCTGCAGATATATGGCAGGCCTCAGGATAAAAGAAGAGTGGTCAGGTACAAGTCGGGTCGTTAACAGGAGGGCAGCAGCACGGTACAGGAACAGGATCCAAGAGAGTGGTCGGGTAACAAGCCGGGTCGGTGACAGGTCTGCAGATAGGAAGCAGGGTTTCAGGAAGCAGGGTTTCAGGAAGCAGGGTTTCAGGAAGCAGGGTTCAGGTTTATGGGAATCAGTCAAGTGCAGGCGACGCAAATACTGAGCCAGCTTCCTGACTGCAGTTAGGGCCTAAATACCCTCCCAGGAAGCACCAGGTGATGGGATGATCCGTCACAGCTGGGGCACACCCGCAGGTGAGTACTGGAGCTGCAGGTTCCTTACAGTCCCTGGCTGCTGTAGACACCCACAGGCGAGCACAGGAACTGCAGGACATGGCTCCAGCACCACCTGGGGGTGCTCTGGATCCTGACAAAGGGACATGGGTCTCAACTCTGTGTTTATGAACTGCTCCTAATACTGCTTTTCTAAAAACAGAAGCATCATGAGAGTGGGAGGGGTTATACTTGGCTGGCCAATGGCTTTTTTGATGCCAGTGTCCAATTCCTCCTGTAGGCAGCAGTATAACCTAACTGAGATTATTCCCGATCCGGTGTCCCATAATGAACTTCAAGTAATGGTTTTTAAGGGATGTACAAAAATGCTTTTTTTATTGGTACGGAGAGTTTAAGTGGTTTTTTAGCTAAAATTTTCTTTTAAGTGTTAGTTAAAGTAGGGAAGGTTTAAAACTACTGCATGTTTATTTTTTGCCACCTGTCCTGCCAGGGGAGATTTCCCTTTTTTGCTTGAAAATACAACAATAAATGTGAGAAAATTAGGGGAACTCGTAGGCAGTTGTCACCATAACAGGGAAGAGTTTCCTTTATTTTCTGCCTTGGATAAAGTAAAAATACAAACGGGTAAATACGTGACAAGGGTCCTAACCCTTCCCTGCTTTATTTAAAAAAAACAGTTTTGACTATACATATGCTTTAAGTTTAAATGAGACATCTCCTGACGTTTTGCTATTTCAGATATAACTGCATACATATATTGTCTTGCTGTGTACAGGCAATTACAGACCTAGCACATGCTTTGTCTTTGCAGGATTTTATGGCCAGCTGCAGACATTTTGCTCCCCACATTTCAGTGATCCACAGCGGAACATGCAGCATAGCAGCACATGCAGTATGATGCCTCCATTTGAAGAATGTTTGCCGCACAATGGTGGGAACAAAACAGATTTTGATGCATTTCACAGGGCATTTTCTTCCCAGTCGGGTATTGCAGGTAAGTGCTGCATATTTTTCCATCAGTGTTTTCATCCATTTACTTTTAGTTAGGTTACCTGAGCATTCTAGGAATGATGTCCCCAGCAGCTACACTTCCATTAGCAGTATACTGCCAGTCAACTTTCAAATGTCCAGCATCTTTAATTTATACATTTTCACTGTAGAATAAAAATCACTTTCACACAAGTATAATAATCCAGAATAATCCACAAGATCAGTAAAATCTCTCAAAGCATTAAAGTATGCCTTTCCTAAAGGTATCCATCAGGGACTTCCCCAGGCGAGGTGTTACCCGGAGCAGCCGCCAGATGACACCCCTCTGGGACGTCATCACGCATACGTAAAATATCGCGCACGCGCGTGATGAGGTTACGTGTGCTTACCTGCCGGCGGCCATCTAAGTGATGGATGCCAGCAAAAAGAGGAGGGGACTTTCACCTAGCAGATTAAGGTATGTCGCCGGGTCCCCTCCACTCTCGTACAACTGTCTGGCTCTCGGTTGTAACGTTGACCCACTGGCTTCAGTACTAATCCAGAGCAAGTATCAGGAAAGTCAGAGAAACGTCTTGACTCCTTATCGGCACACTGTTCTTGATTAGTGGCTCAAAGAATTGAAGCCAGAAAAACAATAATAAGTCAGCAATGGTGGCTTCTGTGTCTTTCTAAGGTCTCGTTCACACCTAGGCGTATTGCATATGCGCGTCTGTCGCACGACCGTCGCGCGGTTTTTTACCGCGATTCGCGGTAAAAAAGTTGCGCAACCGTCGCGCGTTTCCGAAGGCTACTTGGCTGTATCCCAATGGAAACGTGCAACAAAACGGCCCAAAGTAGTACCTGTACTTTTTCAGGCGTGGCCCGTTTTGTAGCGCGTTAGGGACGGGCGGAAATACGCCAAGGTGGGAACGAGACCATTGAATACAATGGGATTTATATTTTTGAGCGTTTTGTAGAGCGTTCGTCGAGCGTAGAACACGCTACAAAACGTTCAGGTGTGAACGAGGGCTAAGGATATATCTCGTTTAATATAACCTTAATCCTTCCTCAGCATGCTAGTCAGCATGCTTCTTGATCATATGAACACTGTGTCAGCTATGGCATGGTGATCACATGCATGCTGAAGGCTTTATTGATAAAAATTAAAGCCTTCAGCTTGCAGATGAACAGTGCCAGCTTAAGGCTGCAGTGCTCATCTGAATTGCCATAGGTATGATGCTGTAATTATCAGAGTACAGTAATAAAAATAAAATTAAAATAAAGGAGTTAAAACCATTTTTTTTAGAAATTAGGTGTGTGAATAAATGACCAGTTAGTGTCGATTTGACTAAATCATACACTAGCTCCATATGAATGATTTTACCTTAGAACAGTATCTGTCCCCCTGTTATGTAAGGCTGAGGTGATTTATGAAGGATATTCAGAACATTTGCTAGGCTTTTCTATTCAAGTAAATTATATTTCTGGCTAGCAAGTACACCAGCTCACACATTGTATGATAATATAGACAATTTGAGGTCCGCTGTAGCTTTCTATTAATATGACAGGCAACTGCACATAGAAACACTTTATGTAATGTCTAGATAGTTTATTCAGCGTAATGTGACTTAATAATTCAGGCACCAAGAGAAAGTCAGATTGTTACACAAAATGGATGTTGACATTTCAGCCCTATAATGTTTTGACTTTTTTGAAATGATAATAATTGGAGCAGATCTTCTCAAAACAGTGGAAATTCAAATAATGGATGGAATTTTTCACCCAGTTTCCTATGTTTTCTGCTAATACAGTTGAGATAGGCCTATTAAGATTGCATGACATTTGCTAACATTGGAAGTATATGTTTAAACGTAAACACTATTTTATAAAGGAAGATTGAGCAACTAAGAAAAAAAATGCTGAAAATATGAAAAATGGAGTCTGGTGGTAACTAGTGACATGTCATTTAACTATAGCAAGGTCACCAAAATATTAATTCTGATTGGTTACCTTGGGTTACTGGACAAGCACTGTCAGTCTGCACTACTTTTTCATTATAGGTATATTCGATATCTAAAGCATAATTCTGTCATATTGATCATTATCACTTGCCTTTCAGTTTACGATTTCCCAAGTGCCTCCGCTGGGCTTTTTGGTGACTCTCAACGAAATAATGTAGAAGATACCAGCTTCCTCCAGATTAACATCATTGACCGCTGCCCTAGCCAGCTGTCATCTGTTTACACAGAGGGATGAGATCAGCTCTACCACATCTTTACCACGGGTGACAATCCACTGGGCATATCACCAGAAAGTAATTTGTGTGAACTGAAATATTCCACTCAAAGGGAAAGAATAATAGAGTCTGAAATGTATGCTTTTACAGAGCAAAGTGCATTTAGTCAATTTAGTAGATGTACTAAGAAGAACCAAATTGTTCATGGGACAAATTGTGTTGAGAGAATTTGAAGGCTGTCATTAATTACCTATTCTTCTAAGAATGCTAACTTCCTGGCTATCATACTGATCCAATGGCTTCAATACGTTCTGAGGCATTACTCCGGGACAAGTATCCAAACCAGGAGTTCTGACTTCTCTCTGACTTTCTAATTTTCCTGTTTGTCTTAGGTCAGGGACTCAAAGTGCTGAAGTTAGAGACAAGCAGGCAATTGGTATCCTTCAAGGACTACATCATTGACAGCCCCTGTATTTCTCTCAGAATAAGTTTCCTTTCAAGTGTATTTATTGTTTAAGCTTTGAATTTTTTTGGATACAATGTGGAAGGGATAGAATGCCTGTCAGGGATTATTTCTAAAAATTGAGATCTAAAAAGCTAATCATCCAAAATGTATCCATTTATTAATGTATGTATATGGCTAGGCTAAGCTACAACCTTCATTAATCAACTTAAAAGACAAAGAAGGTTTAAGTGTTTGTAATAGTAGTTCACCAAACAAGAATTACATTTTTAAAATGTTTAATACTTTTAGACCTGTGGATGCGCATACAAAACTAAAAACTCTATAGGTTATATATAGAAGGGGATCAGTAAGCCTTCCCTCCCTATTAAGGTTTATATTGCTGTTTGTGTCCCCTACTTGTTATAACCTGAAACAGAAAACTTCCAATGGTGACTGCAGGTCTAGTGGCTTTCTAAAAGCCAGAAAGTTTAGAGAGATTTCCTCTTACTGTTAGTGTTGACCCTTGTGAAGGGAAATTTCCCTAACAGCGAAAAAAAAAAATTCTGACAGAGGTTCTAAACTTTCCTTGCTCTATCCAAAAGTAAAAAGATAAAAATGTTTGGCTGTTTAGTACGTTACTACACAAATTTATAGCATACATTATGTTTTTAAATCAATCTGTTCTAGCAGTACCTATTATATTATGTAAAGCCTTTACACAATCAGACTTTAGTATACCTATGTAGCATGTAAACAAATTATAATTGCAATACCTGAACACTCTTCCTTTTTACATTGCCTCTAGTATGTAACATGGGTGCCTGAGGTACAGTAGTGTAGTATAGTACAGCGTATGTACATTTTTGGTTGAATTCCTTTTAATTGATTAGAAGCACTTAGGGTAGGTAGGCTAAGAGGTTTAAAGGCACTGAATCAGTATTGCAGTGCTATCAAGGGTAGAACACTTGAATTAAATGTCATATTTTTTGTCACCCATAGGTAACAATTAGTTTTCCTTTAAATGTTTTGGGTGCAGTATGGCACACTCAGTGGACAACATGGACAGTTATTTTCCCAAGCACTTCCAGTCATGGTATCTGATGTCTTTTTGTGCTGTTCATTGTATTAATATTGGACCAGTTGATGTCCAATGTAGAGATCTTCAATCCAATCCAAATACAATAGCTACATCAGTATCTACATATGTAACTATGGGTATCTGAAAAACACTCCATTCACTCCTATACATCTAAAGGATGCTTTTATACCATAACTTTGATCCAAAGTAGAACAAGATAGTCAAAGCTAAGACAAGGTGGGAGTCAAACAGACATATCTTGGTGCTGAATTTCCAAGGAATATAAAATCTAAATATTACAAATATTACAATTATACTAATTCCGTCCAGCTGGACAGATTAATATAGCAAACTGCACAATGTTAAGGTGAACACTTGTAGCTTGTTATAGGATCCTGAAGTTCTAAACTACTTGAAACTACATTATGAGGACCTGTTTGAATTGCAACCATTTTAAGGGCACAACAGAGAGGCTATTTATGCTCTTGGTACCCAACCTGTGGTCCAGGGCTTCTGCAGACAGTAGTCTTACAAAGGGGTTTACTCAGGCGAGTGAAGTAGAATATTTTTTACACTGGCTTCTACTAGTTAAATGACTTGGTTTATTTCTTTCACGCAAACTTCCTTTGTGTTGTCCATCCATTTTCTCTTCTAATTTTTTCTCTGATCTTCTCTGATCTTAAGATTTGAAATATAAAATGTGGCACAAGCAGATTTTAAAGGTGCTGTAGGGAGCACAGATACAGAAACACAGATTTGTAAACCAACTGTCATTTCTAAGTTTCATGAAATGGATCTACAGTCTATGTCTGTCTCCTGATGCATGTCTCCAGTCTCCAACAACTCCATTAGTATGTTCCCAGAGTCTGGCCATCTTTTGCAGCATATCTGCAGGCTTTGTCCATCTCTTGTAGTATGCCTGTAGTCTCTAACTATCTCCTGTTGAATGTCTGCACTCTCTGGCAGCTTTCTGTATCAGTAAATTCGCTGAATAATATGTGTGGCTGTATGGTGATGTTTGGGGCTACACTTGAGGCCCCCTATATCAAGTAAATTGTTAGGAATGTAAGGACTTTTACTTGCCCCCCAGATGCCTGTCTTAACAACAGTTCTACCACTTCTACCACAACACCTTAGTGTAGTGTAAATTCCAAATAAAGGCAATTTTAGTTCTATTGCTATCTAGTTAATGCATTACCTGTGGTGTCCTTAAGTTTACTCAAATTACCCTAATGATTTACAGTACTTACCATTATATCCCCTTGTATCCAGATTTTACAGACTACCTCACAGGGTCAGTGTGAGTGTACTTCCTGAAGCATGTACACTTTCACACATTGCTGCATTAACAGTCACATGAAACCCCTTAATAGGTTGACTATGTTTGGTGCTTCTAAGCAAATCTTCCTAGTATTAAGCATTTTTTACATTAGCCCTTGTTAGTTTGGGAGTTGTAGTATGGAGTCGGTATTTCAGCATCACCAGCAGATGTGTTCCAAGATTGCCAGATTACAGACAAATGGAGCATGCTATACTAGTGCAGCAATGCCTAGATGTAAATCGAACTACCCTGCAGACAGGCAAATGATTTGAATGAAAGACATTGGACCTCTCAGCCACAACACTGGGTCAACTATCTTCCTTACAGCAGTCATTCACAGTGAAGCAGGGCAATTGCAGACTTCAAATAAGGAGTTCAACAATACATTTATACCTACCGTATTTGATAAAGTGGTCCCTAAAATTCATTAGTATACATATTACTAGGTGACATACTGGCCAGGGCTGCATACTCTTCAATCCTGGGGACAGTCTCAAACAATGATGTATGTGACCTTTATAAAGAGATCACATATACTTAAAGAGAGATGAGGTTAGTTTTCCTTACATAAGTGCACATCATTCTTATCTAATTGTTCTGCTGTGAATAATAGTTAAAAATCAAAATTGTGGGGCCAGCTAATTATTAGGCAATAAAACAGGAACTCAACACCTTTATTCTTTCTTGCCTGTGTGAGGTTTTGCGTACACATCTAATGATCCTAATGAAATGGTTTAATTCAGTGACCCTGCCCCAGAGGTATACCTATAATGACAGAGTATATCACCAACAAATCATTTGCTTCTTGGCCCTGGTACGCCATGTTTAAAAAAAGTACAAATACTGCGTTCTTCATAGTTATGCAGTGCCAGGGTTTTTATATTTACAAGTTTATCCATATTTCTTTTTATAAAGTGCAACGTGTGACTAATGTAAGTTTTCTGTTCCAGCAATGACCTTTAACAAATGGAAAACCAAATTCAGTTTGCAAGTTCCATATGAATAAAAAAACTAACTTCACAGATTTGACTCCAGTCACATGGAGCAAAGAGCACTTATTGCAGCAATCCATAACTGCTATTTAGACATTGGCCTCTGTTAGAAATAACTGATTTCTGAATGGTTGCCATGAGTTACTTTACACGGTTGTTCTTTGGAAAAGCTTACTGTGTCAGCAACAATTTCAATCCTTTTTATTTGCGTATTCTGCCCCATGTTTGAATATCCAAAGCCTTCAAAGACATTTATGCTGTTATTTTGAAATAAAACACAGCTCTGTGATTTCTTCCCAAAATCAGATCTAGGCAATCCACGGTGGACACACATTGGGAGCTTATTCCCAAATGGGTGCTCACAATTCTTTTACTGCTGTGCAGGAGATTGTCAGGGCTGGTTTGAGGCCTAGGACTCTGGGCCAATGGAGAGATTTGCTATTGCTCTGGCATCTAATCTGCATATTCCGCATAGGCTTTCAGTACTGAACCAAAGCGCTGCTATGCAGCATGTCCAGCAGTGTACAATAATAAAGTAGTTAGGGTTCCTGCCTAATATTGTACAGTAGTGAGCAACAGCGACCCAGTACTACCACAAATGAAATAACACATGTCCTCAGAGTTAAAGCAGGACTCCGGGCAAAACTTTTTTTAACCCTTGCCGTAGGGGTAACTGCTTGTTTTTGTCTAGGTGCTAAAAAAGAAAATAGCTCTTAGACTGATCCTTTCAGCCTCGCTTCCCCGCCACAGCGGTCTAAGGATCAGGACGTGAAGATGCCGTGATATATTTCATCGTTGCAGTGGAGGAGGAGACAGGCTTAAGGGACAGGATTCACAGCCAACTGGTTTGGGTGGGTACTTTTTTTAGCACCTACACCAAAACAAGCAGTTAACCTTTGCAGTGCGGGAGTACTGCAAAGGTTAACTGCTTTGCAGTTAACTGCTAAAGAACATTTTTGCCTGAAGTTTTGCTTAATGTTTCTGCTTTACAGAATGAAGTGGTCAGCTTAGGCATGTTGCTTATATGACATTTTCCACAAATATTTGAAGCACTTGATAGCTGCCCCTTTAAAAAAAATACTATCTTAGTTTGGTGGTCCAAATATGTGTCATGGTTTGTTACTTTTGTTGCCAAGACAGAAGAAATGGTTTGGCATGTTATTCTTTGTATGTTCCCATAAAATTTAATCATGAGTAAACGTTACCTTCTGTCTTGACATTTGTGTAACAACTAAAATAAGATATAGTCTATGTGATATAGTTTTGTTTTAATTAGTCCTCAATATTATGTTTAAATATCACCAGGCTGTCACTCTGTATCCCTAGGGGTACTCCACACAGATGCACACAAGGAGTGTGATAAATTAATTAAACTGTCTAAGCAGTTAATATATACACTTAATGCTGAAGTACTAGCCTTTAAATATAAAACAAACACATTTCTTATTTATAGATCTTACGTAAAGAAAATGTATAAGCTAGCTTGGTAGATGTTATAAAATCAGACTACTAAACATGCAGTGCTCAGTCCAGTGCACTGGAAATAAATGTATCAAACACATTAATCTGTAGGTGAGGTAATTTTACAAGATAGTTATTACACCCTGAAAAAAAAAATATATATATACAGTATCATACACTATATACATATATGTATATATATATATATATACATATATATATATATACCGTATATATATACACACATACATACATACACACACACACACACACGTGGCAGCTTGGGAATTACTAGTTCCTGACATATGCAGGCCTGTAGAAACAAAGCTAAATGGAAACAAACATAATTCAATTTTTTGCTATCCTCGGATGTTTTCCATCTTTGAAGCTAACTGTTCTATCCCTCCCATCTCATTCTTTACGTTAGTGTTTTTTCTCCCCGCTCTCCTATGTTCCCCTCACTACTGACAGAATCTTGTGTAGCTGATTCCTCTTTGCCATCTACTTTATATGAACAGGTCTTGGCAAGCCTTTCATAGAAGTAATGTTTTGACTGACATAAATAGAGAGCAACTTATGACAAAAACTTTTTTTTTGTCAGGTCCCATTTTTACATTGTGGTACATTTAGCACACACGTGGTAATGTTGCATTAAGGCTATCCATTAATTTGAGAGCACTGCCTAATGCACCAAAAAAGGTTCATGTAGCATTTTACAGCATCCTTCGGCAAGGTGCACTGGAGTGCCATTCAGAATAAATGACACAGTAGCACATCGACATGCGTTACGGAAATACAACAACATGAATGTGGCCCTATGATATCACCAGTATTTAATAAGATAGTGTAAGGTTGTAAAACAGTCTCAACATCCCACTAACACATTTCAAGTGCCAATATACAAATGTCAGCTGTGTTTCTGCGTAAGGTAGGGCCAATCAACCATTTTTGATGAAGTGGGTAGTTATTTATATATTTTAGCTGCTAAAAAGAACAAGCATACAAAGCTGTCTGCAGTCCCATTTTTTTCTTCTCATCTTTTTTTAAAAGCTGGGCGAGAACCAGTAACTGGCAGGAAGATAACAATGAGAGAAATATATCTTCTGTATACAGTGTGCTTGCCATAAATATGCATAAAACATTAGATAATAGTTGAACAAGCTAGACCCTTCCTTAAAAAGTCTCTGATGTCTCCGTATATGTTCATATATACAGTATTTCTGCATACACTATCACTGGGGAAGCAACACAGGGCAATAGTTACACTAATGAGGTGGAACAACGGGTCACTCTTACTGTAGACCTAGAGATATATACCATAGACTATGACAAGTGGAAGTATTCTTGATAGACTGAGGCATGCTTCTGAATTTGCATTCAGTTTACCAGTCACAGTTACTAAGAGGTTGTAGCAGTGGGATGGATAATATAAGTGGGAAGGCACAGTAGCACTTTTTTAGAGGTCATGTTACTACAGATTGGAGGACTCATGCAACCAAGAAGTGTAATGCAAAATACTAAAACTCAGTGTTATGAAAATGCTCTAATTTTTCTATCTACTAAACTTTCTCTATTACTCATATGTCATTATTACTGTAATCCAGGATACATATGGTATCATCGTTATTGCGACCAGTAATCTCAAATGACTTGATCATGGGATTTTATTTAGTTCATAGGACAAACGATGCTTGCACAACACATTAATACTGATTCAATGACTTATGATTTACAAAATGTAAAGGGACTGTACTGTACAGGGTGTTTACACAGGTTTAGCATCTTACTACCATTGATGAGATTCTGTTACTGAAAAAGTAAGACACTGGACTCCTCTGTAATACCTACTATGACAATAATTACAAAGTAGGTGACAAAGTATACACCAAGAGGTTTGCCCTGGTGTACAAAATTCATCTCATTTCATTTCCTGCATCTTTACCAAAATAAAACACAGATCCACATTTTTATATATTAACTTTTTAATTTACCATTTATTTTCTTGTTAGTTTAAGGATGTAATCTATAAAATATTTAATTCCATACCTTCTACCATCTTCAGATTTAAAATTGAAAGTCTGCCACAGGTCTAAACATATTGCCTAATGTGGCAATATAGATACAAAAGCACGCCCTTTTTTGTTAAGCTCCATATTTTTTATGAGGCAAAAACTGTTATGTTCCCTCAAAATGAACACAGTCTGGAAGTATATAATGTTTTCAGAAAAAAAAAAGGATTTTGTGCATTTAAAAAAATTGCAGAGCCCTTTATTCTGCAAAACTCAATGTGTATTTGTTCTGTGTTGATAGAAGCAAAAATGAATGGTATTAGTATATTTTATTTCCAGGTTGAATGTAATATGAGAAAAATACTGCTTTATAGCCACAGGATGGAGCGAAGGAACATTGGAAAAAAGTATGTTTCTCATCTAGTGGCCATAATACAGTATTTTCCTTATATTACATTGGACCTGGAAAGAAATATATTAATAATATTTGGTTTTGCCTCCATTCACACAGAAAGAATGTGCATTGAGTTTTCGCAGGATGAATGGCTCTGCAATTTTTTTATAAATACACCTCAAAGTATATCTAAAGCCTTTTTTTGTAGTTTTTGATAGTGTTAGGAAGAATTATCAACCCACTGGGGAGATTCAGCTTGTTTAATTGTTTTAGTCACCCCATTGTCAAGGAGACTGAAAGTGAGGAAAAAGACAAAATCTTGAGTTGTCACTTTGACTATTGGAGGACTTCCCATATATTACTGTTAAACACTTATAAGAGAGGACTTCCTTCACTTCTGAGAGATTTCTTTTCACTTCCTGATGTGTTTTCAGGACAGAGTGGAAAGGAAACTTCCCCAATGGAACACAGACGGCAGAAATAAAAAAAACCTGAAAGGTGTTTTTACCCTTTTCTACTATATCTACTATATCTACTATATCCAAAAATGTTAAAAAAATGTTAAAAAATGTCTTTAGATATGATTTAACTTGCTATTCAGTTATGTTTAAATGCCTTTCTGCTAAAAATGTATTTATCATCTGTAAGTATGACAAGTTAAATAGCTTGTGGCTTTGGTGTTTGCTCTCATGGATTCCAGAAGTAATGTTTTCCTTCTGGAGTTCTTGACTTTATTTTTTCCACCAAGAAGTCCCACTGCAACTTCTGCAGCAGAGGAGCCTCACTTATGTCATATAAAATTAATATCTGACAGACTATCATCCCCTTTTAAATGCTGCAGCAGGTAGATGAAGCTAGGAACTCAAAAGATCTTGACCAGAGTCTTTACAATTAACAGATAGTGTTACACAAGCATTCTGCATACACTCAAAATTGAAACATCAGTTTTGATTGGACTGACCCAGTAACTATAGTTGAGCCTTACCATTTACATATCTCTACTTAACCAACATGAATACAAAGGCAACCGTCTGTGTTTTCTAAAGAGCCCGGTTTGTTAGCTTTTATTTTTTTTAACACATGGACATCTAATGATTTTGCATGCAGTATTAATGTAGTGTTATATAACGTAATATAAATTGAAATAAATTAATTTGTTTCTCTTCCTCTTGAATCAGAAAACAATTAATATATTTTCAGAGATTACAGAACTACAATGTATACCATTTCATTTCAACGTGTTTTCAAAATAATATTTTTTTTTAAATACTAAAAACCAATCTGTATTGTTTGGGTTAGATTCCAAAGCCTGAGTAATTCATTAGCCATATCTTTACATGATCTGCAAGGTGATGTAGGACAGCTAAAACATACAAGGGCTGATTTAGTGAAGGGGTGATTTTTTCCTCAAAGGTGTGATCATTTTGAATATCAAAGCAGGTCACGAGAATTCAGAAAAAAAATTATTTGCCCTCACCCTGGGTTTTAAAACACAAGTAGCGTGAAAGTTACTCCTTTAATAAATCAGTTTCATAGAGTTTACTTATAAAGAGCTGAAAACTATACTGTACGTGTATATGCACATTTTGTATAAAAGAGGGAAAAAATCAAATATAAAAACAGTTATGAACTGTAAAGAAAGCATTTATATATATATATATATTATTTCCTTAAAGCAGATGTTTTTACTGTGCACTTTTTTTCTATTTTTATGAAATATAGGAAAGGAAACACAAAATTAAATAATAAAAGCTTCTTCAATCCAGAGGGGCTGGAATAATTACACAGACCACATCTGTTAGAAAGTGGGTTATGCGTGTGTGTATAAGAAAAAGGATCAAATCATTAAGACTGTACTGTACATACAGCAGATTATTTTATGTAATGTAGTTTATAAGAAGCACTTTGGGACAGGAAAATGTGGATATGTCTTCTATGATATCATAAAATTCTTGTACATAATTATATGTAATCACATATAGATTTAAGCATCATATATCATACTGTATATCAGAATGATTTTTTTTATTGTTATTATGCATATATTTTGTATTGTAAGTCATCCAATGTTTTTAACATTTTCTATTAATATGTATAATTTTTATGATTTGTCACAGTTATGTTTCTTATAATCGTAAGTTATTTTGTCTTGTTCCATGAAGTTCTTTTTATTGAAAAAGTACAAATGAAGGTTTTGTGCACATTCTACATAATAAAACTGGAAATATGTTAAATCACTTTGCCTTGAGAGCTTCATTAAATATAAGATAAAACTCATAGATCATTAGAACCTCATTAAAACGTTTGCAGCAATAACTACCTGATTTCAACTGGAAATAAAATGTGCTTCTTTTTTTCATATACACATTTGTATTTTTTGTTTTGTCCCCTTTTTTTTTGTAATCTTCCATTGTTTTCAGTGCTGCAATAACTTTAAGGGGCCTTAAAAACTTAAAATGCACAGCTACTGCCCTTCCTTCATTCTCCACGGAAAAATGAAGTTGATTAGGTATTGTTTGCAAAGTCAATTTTTACCACATTCACTAAGCTAAGAGAAATTTCCCTTGTTCATCGTGAAAAGCCTATTTGCCTTTAGTAAATCAACCCCACAGTTTATAAACACTGTTCAGACACAAGATAGAAATAACGCTGCTACATTTGTGTGTTTTCGGTGTCTTTCATCTGCAGAATGGATGGATTTCGATCTGTGTATGATGTCAGTTAAAGCAACCTACAAAAAATTTCAAGACAACACGATGGAATGAAAGCCATGTTTGTCCTAAAAATGTATGCATTACTTTATTGTTTTAAGTAATGACAATATTACTGCCAAATCAAAAGGCCCATAGAATGAATGAAAAGTTATCCTGGTCCTTAACCACCTCCTGTCTGCCGAACGTTGAAAGACGGCCGGACGGGAGTCTCCTGGATGCGGGTGGGCGTCTTTAGACGTCCTTCGTGCTCGCGTGCACCCCCTGGTGCGCACGAGCGGAAAACCGCTCAGATTTTAAACGGCCAGCAATGGCCATTTATATACAAAGTACCGCAGCGCTGAGTACTGAAAAATGGCCTGGACAGAAAGGGGGTGTAAACACCCCTGTCAGCAAGTGGTTAAACTGTATTTGCACTTTTGCAGCCAAATTGGGATAACAGCTATTTCATATTTGTTTTTTGTTCCCTTTCACATAGCATACATACAATACATAGCAAATATTTAAAATGCTTCTTGCAGTTTAAATTGCTTTTACTTGGCTTACAGTTGTGGCTTCTAAAGTGTTACATTTTTGGCTTGCATCTACTTCCTTTGTAATGTTAGGAAGGGTCGTGTAGGGTGAGGGGCTTCTCCACTGTATGTTAATGAGAGAAACACAATCCTCAAATTTCAGCCCTACGTTTTTCTAGAAGGACAGATGACTGTGAAGGTGCTGAGAAAAACCCGGAATTAGTCATGTTGCCTGCTGTAACAAAACATCTAAACGGTAAGAAATATTTTGTTGAAAAATTGTTTTTTAGTATGCTGTGTGAATAGATACACATAACAAACGTATAGAGGGGTTTTCTCACATTTTACTGAAAAAGTGGAAATACACTTTAAGGGATGTACAGGTGTGAGAGCTGAGGTGATTAAAATCTAGGTGATATTTTTGCTGTGTGCATTTTAAACTCAATCAATAAATTCATAAAATTAAACCAATGCTTAAATAACATGCTGTGAATAAAGCTTCTAAAGGGTTACTGATTCACAATCATGTTAAAGCTGAAAAAAATTATTGTTTAAATTTTTAAAACTGAAGTATGCTTTGACTTGAGCTACTGAGCTCTGTAAACCACAGGTTGTTTTCAGCAAAGCAGTTAAGATTAGCCTGATAGACATTTGGAAATGGACCCAGCGCTTTACCTTATAAATGGAAAATAAATGTGAGATATTCATATACAATACTCCATATTTATCTGTCTAAATAAAGCCAAAATTATTTTTAAAAAATCAACTCTTACTCTGAATAATCAATAATAAACCATAAAAAATAAGCAACAAGCATATTTGTGTGTTGTTACCTCTACCTTCTGACAAAACCAGAATGCAGGAATATTGCCATTCTTTATATTAAACAAATCACAAAATATAATTCTAGCAATAAAACAATCATACTGCTATGTTTTTCATTACAGTCACAAACTCCCAGTGTAAGATAGACAGAGTTTCACAGATGCTGATAAGATCTGTAGCTATGCTACTTAATCTGGTGTTTTCCTAGTTAGATATGAAAATCATTGTACCACATCTTTCCCATGCCATTTATAGATTTACAGCCTGTGTAAATTTACCTGGCAGTATGTGCTATTAATGATTTAACGAAAGAGATGGCCAGGTTGTTGGACTGTGACAAAGAATGCATTTGTGTGTACTTGCTGGAGAGCCTGGCATACCTTTCAAGCCACTAACCAACAGTGACCCCTTCTGTGACCGTGACTGTCAGCACAGTGTATGAGCCACTGCCTCCAATGGATGACAAATTTGTCTGTTCTTTTCCCTTCTTAATGGTTTAGTAATTGCAAGAGCAACTCAGCATAGTGCATATTATGTCAATGACGTCATTCATACTGTAATAGGTATTTGCATAATTTACGAGTAGTTATTCAAGAGTGATTTAGTGTAAAAGAATGGTTTCAGGGTGATGTGTCCTATTGTTTGGCTTTCTCAAATTGTTAAACGTTTTTAACATGTTATTGTAAATTCAAAATTCAATTTTTATATTTTTCTATCTGCAGCTCTCCTTAAAATAATACCGGGCAATCCTACCATGAAGGTCCTTTTTTGGACACTTCCTGTAATTGAATGACATTGATCTGTCCCTGTCTCATAGTTGTACTCCTGCATGGTCATACTAACACATGAACTTTCAGTGAAGACTACAAGAATTGCACACCCTATCCAGTGATATATGTGTTCTGAGTGCCACAAGCCTGGTGCTGTTCATTTTTGTTGTGGGGCTTGTAGTGCCAAACACTTGTGTGCATAGTGTAGTTGAACACTGTTTTAACCCTCCTCTATCTAAAGACTAAACCTTAACACCCCCCTACATATAACATTAACAGCCCTTAACCTGTTCTTATCTTTTACACTTAACTCCTTAAAATAAACCCTTAAAACGTTATCTTCCCCTATAATTCTGAAACATTTAAAGTGACCCCTTAACCTTTCTTCCCAAAATACTAGCTTATTCACAACCATAAACTAAGTCCTAGCATTAATTAAACCCTATTCTGCTGCATGCTCACCTTGTCTTGCACCAGCAGCATAACTGATAATAGTAAGCTAGCTGTTGTACAATTGCTTACAGTTGCCAAGATCCTGGCACTAGGATAAGCCGATTGATTTTGTTATATAAAACACATTTGCATCAAACCTATACAGGGGTCACTAAATGGCAGACCGCGGTTTGGACACTTACGGAGTGGCAGTTCTGTCTAGACTGCAATCACTGACCTGCACTGGGTTATTGCTGACTGACAGTGGATACACCAGCCTCTAAGGCCGGTGTATCCACTGCCAGCCATAACCCAGTGCAGGCCCCCTCAGCTTCAGTCATTGGTTGCTAGGACCACTGACATCCTGGCAACCAATGACGTCAGGCAAGCAGGACTAGCTTATCAACTACAAGGAATCTGTGCAGCTGCCCAGATCAGTTACACTAGCCTGTTATTGCACCACTTGTCCCACCTTTGCACCACCCCACTGTGGTGTTTGGGGTCCCCCGCACCCCTGGAGGGACCAGGACCACAGCAGAGGGTGTCACGATGGGGAGTTGGAGCATACCGGGTAATATGTGTTTCCTAATCTGCACTGAGATCAGTAAAGCAGTGCTCTTAGTGCTTCCTGCTTCAGAACTGTCAGAAGCTGGCTGAAGTGCCGGATGAACAGAGGATAAAGCACAATCCTGTGCTTGATCATCTGTATAGGAGGGCAAAGAGAATATAAAGAGAACCAGTCACCTCCAAATGCCATCACATAGGGCATTGCTAACCCCTTTGCAATAGCAAAAGTTTAGTGGAAAATAATCTAAAAAAGGTGATAAAAAAATAGAAAATAATAAAATAAGTAAAAATAAAATAAAGTGATTAAAAGTAAAAAAGATTGTAAAATAAATAAAAAATGGACAAAAAAATGTTAAACCAGCCCTGGCATGGCAGATGTATGTAAATGGGGGGAGTTCGATTAAAAAAAAACATGAGTAGTGCAATGTGCCGGGATCGCACTGTTGACCTACTATATTTTCACTCAGTCAATGTAGAAGATGCATTGAACCTATTTTATAAAGGTGTCTAAAAAAAGAAGTGTGTTGCCCACAGAAATCAAACATGATCTTCATTACATTGTCATGAGTACATTATCAAAGAGATAACATAACTGCTAGAGGCAATACAAACAGTTCTTGTTTTTAATTCTTTTATACTCCATTGTGTTGTTTTTATACATATTGCATTGGTAGTTCTGCACTGTATAAAGAGCTCCAAAGACAAGAAAGAAAGGTTCAACTTATACTATAGGTCAGTGTCGAGTAGGCTGGATAATTCCTCTGTGGGAAGAGCAATGTTCTCCCAATGTATAATAATAACCTCAACAGGCGTATGGCAGCAAGCAATATACAAAAAGCAGTAACTACAGCAAGCAATCAGAACTGATTTATCTAACTAATATAATTTCAGTAAATACTATAGACTACTGTACGTTGCTTATTGTATTAGAATGCAAACCTACTGTGTACTACGGTTTCTGGAAAAATTATAACAGCTTAAGTGAGAAAAAAGTAAGTTGAACATCCATTATTTTTGTAAATGTGTCATAAAACTTCAAAGGTTAAAGGCCTGTCTGCTCTCTGGATGAGGTATGCATAAAAAGCTGGCCTCTGTCCTGTAAACTGACCTCATTCCAGAAGAATGTAACAAAGGTGGCATTATCCACTAACAACCAATTCTAGTTTCTGAAAGAAAAAAAGAAAGGAAATGAAACAAAACAAAGACGTGCACATACATATACACATACAATATACACGTACATATACAAAAAGATAATGTTTTATCTAGGTGGCTCAGATATGCAGTGCACCCTTTACTATGCATACATGTTTTGCTGGGTCATTTGATTCAAAGCACATAACATTGAAATACTCCAATGTGCATAACTATTCAAACTATTTGACTCCGTAACTCCTTCCACGCACTGAACATTAACCTATGTGAACATTTTAAAACTGCTTGGACTGCAATAATATTTGTGCAAGTCTACGATTTATGATAGGGTCAAATGAGTTCCGTGAATTCTGCAGCTATTCTGCGAAAATTTGTGTGGATAAGGGAGATTAAACAGCACATTTTTGATGCTTCAATTCCTTTGTGTCTTATAGACTCTGTAAACCACAAGGGGATTGTTCCGGTTTGAGATTGCTTGCTGTCTTTACTCCAGATACTTCTTAGGCTCAGTAAGACCTGTCACGTCCTTACTGAACTAAATCTGAAAGTGCTTTGCAAAAGATGAACATGAACACTCACCTTTTTGGCAGGCAGCATGTTAAAACTTAGTGCTCTTGCAGAGCTCCACGTGCCTCTGTTATCCAACCCTTCTGAGTGAGTCATATAGGGAATCCCTGCTGTTCTGTAGTGACATAATGGTCAGCAGAAGGAATCACAGTGGCCATTGGGGAACCCGCTATCTGACACACCTGGAAGTGTCAGAGAGCAGCGGCACATAAAGCTCTGCAAGAGAACAGAGCTACTACACTGGGAAAGACGAGTATTCGCTTCTTCTTTTGCAGAGGACTTTCAGTTTTAGTTCGGAGAAGAAGAGTTAAGGTAACTTTAAAGCCCCTTTCCACCTTTGCAGAGGTATTTAAAAAAAAACATATGCCAGCAATGTATACCGACCGTACATGAAGCAGGCATATGCAGCTGATGTATATGAACACAGAAACGTAATTTTTTTCTTAGCTTTCCTCTTCAATGTCTGCGCCTGTGCTGTGCAAGAAAAGTCTGTAACCCTCCCTCCCCTCCGGACAGTGTATTGTGTGTAAAGGCAGAGCTGGTGTTTACTGATCATGTTACAATGGATGGCAGGGAGGGGGCAGCTGATTAGTCTGACACCCTGGTGTCAGACTTATTCTCCTGTGGAGAACATTTTTTATTTTTAGGCTTCATGCCTAATAAATCCTTCATTAAAAAAGAAAGCCTGCAATGTGAGTCATGAACATGTGCACATGTATACATCATCACTGCACCTCTACCTTACCACAATAAATGCTAATAACTATGTATACATTATCACTGCACCTCTACATTACCACAATACATGCTAATCATTTACAAAGGTGGAAATGGACTTTAAGTTTTAGCTTTTAAATGCTGTTTTTTAAATGTCACATGCATTTCCACAGTTTAAAAACAGTGAGCAGCTTTCCTAAAAGTTTCACGACTGCAAGCTGGTCATTGTTGTTTTGCATTCATTCATATGTTCTGTTTTGGAACTAGAAGCCTACTGCATGGCTCCTAGTTCTGAGATGAAGTGGTCACTGGCAGTACTGCTCTTACGCTAGCAATCAGGAAATACACTATTTGGTTCTTGGTCATGTGATCACCATGTCAGTCAATCAAGGTGATCCACATGGGTTTGTTTACAAAATTACCCTTCTAGCTCACCTGGCACAATGGCAGCTGAAGCTGACCAGATGCAGGTGGTATGTTAAATAACGTTAATTAGATAAATACATTCAATATTTAAAAGGTACAAAAAATTTACATTGTAAAGTGTAATATGCACTTTTGAAACATTTGCAAAAACAGAGCAATATAGGTTTTCTAAAGAGGGCACAGCGGCAGCTGTTTATTTGTTTGTATCATTGCCCCTTATGTCCCGTCAGCTATGCAGGAAGGTGGAGTGAAATGCCCCATGGAAATGTTCCAGTATTTGAATGCTGGTTCCAGCCCCTGGTACAAAATCAAGTGGGTGATCTCCTGCCTGACAGTGTATGTATAGTTCCAGCACAGGTGGTAAAATGCATTCCAATGGGACATAAAGTTGTTCTTAAGACCAGGGAAAATTTCATGGCTATTTTGTAGATCTTCTGCTTGCCAGGTGTCCTATCCTAAGTTCCAACGCTGGGAGGTATACACATACAATGGGCAAAGAAAATAATCACACCCCTTTAAAAGAATCACATTTTGTTGCTTTGCAGCCTGAAATAAACACAGACAGACACAGTTTTTGTTTTATCCAGCTGTAGTTACTCAGTGCAACTTATAACAAGTGAAAGATATAACACCAACATGTCAGAAAAAAAGTAAATAAATTCAAAAACAGAATCACTGAGTTGGAGAAAAAAAAATTACATATAGTTAATCCTCTTAGGTGGGCTTGGGGGAAGTGATTATGCCTGTATTAGTACTATGGAGTGGGACCTCTAGCTGTTTGAGCGGGTAAGGTTGGAGAATAAAAAAAATGGCAGGTTGTCAGGTTTTTTCGATGGCAGAAGAGACTGTGTAAGTTTCTTCTGCTATAAAAACTTATTTCTACCATTTGGCATTTTTTATTCCTGTACACTGAGCTGTGCATGTGCAGCTCAGCGCACAGACCCAGCATGCCCAAACAACTCCCATGCACATGCATAATAGTTACATCACAAGGGACTTGACAGGGGTTTTAACCTTTCTCTACCCTATAAAAAAAAAACTAGAAAACGTTTTTACTGTACATACACTTTAAGTCACAATTTGCTGTTTAATCAGCACTTTTTTAAACATAAAATAGGAAGCTTCGAGTGAGTTACGAGAGAAGTACCAGCAGCAGCAGAAGCCAGTTTTACGTGGCTAGGTATGGTGGGTCATCATGTGTGTGTCCTCTCCACCCATGGACCAGCTCTGTGCTGGTGAAATGGATATTGGAACAGCAAGGAAGTTGAGGGCGGATGAAGAAGAGTAAGGGCAATGATGAGAAATAAATAACAATACATAGAGTTAGAACTCTACAACATCAGTTATTTATTCCAACTATGTAAAATACTAGTATAAAAATATTTTATATATTGTTTTCATTTGCTTTTTCGCAGTAGATAAGATTTTAAAAATAATTTAGCAAAAGGCAACCTTCATCATAATGTAGAACCATCAGCCTAAAATTATTTAAGGAAATGTTTAAATATCTTTCCGTTTTTTAACAGGTTATGGAAGAGCAA
Organism: Nanorana parkeri; assembly: GCF_000935625.1. Classification (NCBI taxonomy): domain Eukaryota; kingdom Metazoa; phylum Chordata; class Amphibia; order Anura; family Dicroglossidae; genus Nanorana; species Nanorana parkeri. The sequence goes on along the minus strand of NW_017306826.1, from coordinate 407,035 downwards.
CTGCAGAGCATCATTCATGGCCCAAGACTAGAGTATGGTGTCAGGTTGGGTACCCGGTTTTGGCAGGTTTAGTTCAATGAGAGCATGCTGCGGGTCAAGTTGTGGTTTAATACTGATGAGGTGTTCCAGTTAGGAAGGTAGCAGCATATACTAGACGCATGCAGAGATCTCTCTTACAGTATCTACTTAATTTGCAAGAAAGCAATGTTGCTACTGTCAAACTTATTCCAAACTGCAGAACTGCACAGTAAAAGAAGCAGAAGCACACATCAAAAGAGTATGCAGAGGTGGAAGTGGGCAGAATCATGCTTAACATTATTGTAATGCTAATACTGATAATACTAACATAATGATAATAGAATACAAAACTTCCCTTATTTTTCAAATATACACCATTAATTTTTCCACTAAAATGTATAGGTATGAAAAAAGTTTAGGAACAACATTTATTTAATAACTGAACCAAATAAGTATCCCAAATCAGGGTTCACTGAAGGAACTTAGTTGGCCTCCCCATGGTCCTTTTCATCTTTCTTTTACCTCTTGCCCATTGCAGCAGCCAATCATTAGCCTGCTTATCTGTTAGGAGCATGTCCAATGCTCCTATGCCTGTCTTAACTTTCCAACTCCATCTGGTGGTTGCCTGTTGTCACCACACCTATCCCAGTCTAGTAAGCTGCAGGCTGAACAGGCTAATAAGCCTGGCTAGATGTCCCTCACAGCCTGCGGGTTGGTTAGTGATGCTATATTTAAGCATCACAAGCCCAGGGCTCTGCGTTTGTGATAGTTCAATCTAGCTCAGTCTAGCTCAGTCTACTCTTGTCTAGTTCTGTCTATGCAAGCCTGTATCCTGCTCTTGTATATTTTGTATCCTAGTCATGCCTTGTACTTATCTGGATCTTGTATCATAGTCTTGTATCTTGTATCAGTTCCTGCCTTCCATCGTAGTCCTTTCTTGATACTGTATCATAGTCTTGTCTTGCGTTCTCTTTATGTCTTGCACCTTGTTACCAGTCAGTGCTACTCCTTTGTTCCCGGGGGCCACCTGCGACATTTATAGCCATAGTGTGTAGTTGAAGTCCTGGGAGCATCCGAGTACTGGTAGGAGTATATTGCCTTATGGTAAAGGCGGCTACCAGAGTTAAAGCAACTCACCACTATACAGTCTGACTAAGGTGACTGCATCCGGTCCCAAACATTATCTAAGTTTGACATAAGTTTGCTCATTCTAGGTAATAGCGGAATCATGACTGCCAGAATGTAGTATTTTGGACAGCAAATTCACACAGTTGTAAACAGCCCCTGCATTTTCTGTGTACGTCATAATTATGGTCAGGACAAAAAAAATGTTTTAATTATATAATGATATAATAATTATTTATATATATATGTGTGTGTGTGTGTGTGTGTGTACATATGCTTTTTTGTGAGAATACGCTTCTTTGGGATTACTTTTTCTGGCATAAGAGTACAGTTAGACTTCAGCAGGCATTTTTCAAACTGTCACGCCGTCAGCTTAATTAATAAAATGTTGCAGGTAGTAAAATATACAAAATAAATGGAAAATAAATCTTAGCCAGTCAGAAGCTAAATAAATATATGCCGGAATCGCAGACCCAGCCAACTCCAAAACACAAGTTTCCAGCAACCTTAGTCACTTAGTCTCACAGGTAAGCTTTCTGGGTCAGAGTGATCTCTGCTATGACCATTCCCTTATATCTCAGCTGCAACAGTAATTAGAGGCAGTGGCGTAACCAGAGTTGCGGGCGCCCGGGGCAGAACAAAATTTTGCGCCCCCCTACAACCATTATATCACCACCTCATCCATCCTGTCCCTCTGGTTCTAAAGATAATTCAATACAATACATTCAATACATTATACAGCAATGCAGAATAATATGAAGCTACATACTCAGTGTTGCTCACCGGGGCTGTGCAGCATCTCAGGAGGCTGTGCAGGGTCTGACCAGGGCTGTGTAGGGTCTCAGGAAGCTGTGCGTGGTCTGACCAGGACTCTGCGGGATCTCACCATTGCTGTGCAGGTCTCACCGGGGCTGTGCGGGTGGGTGCAGGCAGCGGGAAGGAGAAGGAGATGTGCAGCCAGCGCTGTAAACAGGCATTGTGAGCTCTTGGATCTTGCAAGTGCAGGATCTTACGGCAACCGAACCTGTAAAAAAAAAAATTTTTAAAGAGCCGGTATCGCCATTTAGTATAAGGCTGGTATTGGTGCATCCTTAAAGGAGAACTATGAGGTGAGTGCTTTTCACTCACCTCATAGTTCTAGCCGACCTGTGACAATGAGACTGTCACAGGTCGGCTCAGTAGATTGGGAGGTGAGCGAACACATACCGGGTTCGCTCACCTCTCGATCCTGTCACGGCTCTCTGCCGTGACAGGGGGAGGGGCTGGATTCCCCTCTCCCCGCTCCGATCTGCCAGCGCTGACTGGCGGAATGGACGGGGGAGGGGGCGGGTACAGCTGGCTCTGCCTCTAGATAGGTAGAGCCAGCTGGGCGGATCCAGTCAGCTAAGTCGTGATCCGCTCCGGCTGCGGCGTCTCAGTATACCGCGAGCTGTAGCTCGCGATATACTGAGCTAAGGGTAGTTTGAGCTTAGGACGCTAGTTTGTGTCCTCCCATTACCCTAAGGAGAACTATGGGGAAAAACACTGACCCCATACTTCTCCTTTAATCCCATCCATCCCCCCCCCCCTATAGGCCTTAGACCCCCCTACATTTCCCCTATAGGCAGCAGATTTTCAGTCATTTTGGTGTCACCGCCTCCAATGGTGGCACCCGGGTGCGGGCCGCACCCCCCTTGTGATACCACTGCATGCCGGGACTTGTAGTTCCCTGTGTGATATGTGTATGTCTGTGTGGGGGGTGTACAGGGAGGGCATGCTGGGACTTGTAGTTCCATAGGTGATATGCGGAGGCTGTACAAGTCCCATCATGCACTCATTATCCCTGTACACCACATATCACCCTGGGAACTACAGGTCCCAGCATGCCCTCATTGTTCTTGTACAACTTCCCCCCATATCACCCAGGGAACTACAAGTTCCAGGATGCATGTCTTCTACAGTAGTTCCCTAGGTGATATGTGGGGGGTGTACAGGGACATTGAGGACATGCTGGACCTTGTAGTTCTCTATGCTATGAGGCTGTATGAATTACTGTCCTCCTGAAAGTACAAGTAATACAATGCCACTATAAAACATAGAATAGAAAGAGGACAGTAATTCATACAGCCTAATAGCATAGAGAACTACAAGACCCAGTAGGACTGCCTGCTTGTAGTTTATTAGTAATACAATGCTATTATAGAACATGAAATAAAATAGAGTTGAACTTGAAACTTTCAAGTTCAACTATGTTCTATTCAAATTTCCATAATAGCAGGTAGACATGTGCACTGCCAAAAAATTCGTTTTGTTTCGTTTCGTTTTAAATTCGGATTTGTGTTATTTCGTTTTTCAGGATTCGGGTGTGAAATTCGGATTCGGAATTCGGATTCGGACGAAATTCGGTAGCGTTCGTATGAACGTTCGTTTCGTTTTCTGTTCTTATTCGTTTCTTATTCGTTTCGTTCGTTTGCAGCAAAAGTGACATTTGAGGGGGAAAAAATATTTTTCTCCTTCTCTAATGTCACTTTGCTCCAACGAACGAAACGAATAAGAAACGAATAAGAAACGAATAAGAACAGAAAACGAACGTTCGTATGAACGCTACCGAATTTCGGAAATGGAAATTCAGATTCGTTTGCATTCGTTATGTCTGTAATTCGGAATTCGGATACATCCGAATGTCCGAATTTCCGAAAATTCGTCCGAATTTCGATTCGGAACGAAACGAATCGCACATGTCTAATAGCAGGTACAGTACACTAACCTCCTAAACCGTCCCCCTGGCTGTAAAGAAAAAGCCACACCGCCGCCCCCCCCATCTCCGCACCCGGGGCAGCCGCATCGCCGCCCCCCCAGTTGTTACGCCACTGATTAGAGGCCAGTACAACCAAAATCTGGCCTGGATCAGAACTAAGCATAATCAATATAACACAAAGTCCTGGCCACAATCTCTCACATATAGCAGGAATCTTGGAGTGGTATACCTACCCTAAATTATCCTTTTGCTATATAACTTATATGTATATACAAATGAATAAGGTAAAATTACTCCCTTGTGATACAGCTTCATCATAGGTTTCGATCAGACAGAGCTTCTTCTGGGCTGTCCCTTTAAATGACCTATAGTGCTCTTGGAATCCTTTGTGTGTGTGTGTGTGTGTGTGTGTGTGTGAAGGTGTGCAAAGAAATGGATCTGTACTGCAAAGTAAAGCCAAGCAGTTTACTTTTTATACATATAGTGTGGAGCAGGCAGAGACACAATTTCAGCAACTGAAACAGGTGTTCAGAGCATGGTTTTAGTGAGTAGATGGTGGACAGGAGTTTAAGGGGGTTTAGTGGGTGGACCAATAGGAGCAGGATGAGGGTGCTCATCCAAAAGAAAAAAAAAAGATGAGAGAGGCCTGTAATTGGCATCATAGGTAGACCTCAACTATCAGAGACAAAATGAGAAAACAAATCCAGACAAATAACCTTTACAGGCCTCTCTCATCTTTTTAAGTGGGAGAACTTGCACAATTGGTGGCTGACTAAATACTTTTTTGCCCCACTGTATGTGTCAAATCTGGGTTCTGGAGAACTGATTGACTCATCACTATTGGCCAACCTCTCATAAGACATTTAGAAATCTCTATTCGAGTCTCCCATATGTATTTTTTCAGTAAGCTGCTAGATGAAAAAAATCCTGTATTCATGAATTTGTGTGCTGACCAGTGCAGATACAGCACCTCCTCCATTTCTCTGTGCTGAAAGAGCCCTGTGTATTTAAAGCCTAGGTCTGAAGACCCAGAGCCTTAATACAAAAAGGCAAGGTCGCATGATTTCAGACAAATAGTCATGGATTTGAAGCCAAATAATCTGTTTTAATAGTATATCTTTATAGCAGACGATGTGATATGAACAAAAATAATTCTCTGTTTTTGTTAGACTGCATTTAGCTGTATATTACTTTACTGCTAATTTAGGATTTAGAATGTATTGATTGGGTCCTGGGCGACTGCCCCTTTTGCCCTGCGTTAAAGACGGCCCTGTGTACAGCTAATGATCTATTACTTGATAACAACTTGGCCTGGCAAAAATAAAAAGTCAACCAGTGTACAGTGGAATTATGGCTTTCCCTAATTACACATTATTTCTGTTGTTTTCATGGCAAACATGCACAGTGTAATAGTAAATGGATTTAGTCAATATTAAGCTATACCAGCCAAAGTAACACGAGAATTTGTTTTCTGTCATTGTCACATTCATAGTACTGTAATGTGTTTTTGGATACCCTGTCACATTACATCTCACCTATTTGTAATTCTGTCACCTCTCCAATTGCATGCCATTCTGATTACAATTAAACATTCAGTGCTGGGAGTATGAGTCATGAAGTGGCACAAAATATTCAGATGTAGCACAAAAAGAAATCTTTAAAAAGATCAATTTTGTTTTTATCTATTCACATTAAGCCTTTTTTCGGTCTCTGATTTTCTTTGTACATCTAATATAAAAGGGACTTTATGTACTGTACAAATTGTCGGCTACAGGTAAGCAGAAAAGAAATGAAAGCAAACAACATTTAATACTATAAACAAAGTAAAAGCTGTAATAAAGTGCCATCTACAGAAACATTTGGGAAAAAAACAGGGTATCCCTGGGTCTGGAATAGAGGAGCTGCACCCATGAGATGAAATTTGGACCAAAACCAAATGTCTGCAATGCTGCACATAAATAACCACACTCAACAGAGTCAAAAACCTTCTCAGCATCACAGGCCACCATCCTAGGAGTGTCATTACGTCTTGCCCTGTCAATAATCGTCAAAAGTCTGCACAGTTGATGTCTGTACCCTTACACAGCATGAATCCTGACTGGTCACCATGAATGAAACTGAGAATAACTTTATTAAACCTCAAAGCCACTATTTTAGTAAGTATTTTTGAACAGAAGTCAGTATTCCTACCAGGCTTAGGATTGGAAGAACAATAGTCTATCATCTGATATCCAGTACCTTGTAAGCCACCATAACGAACTTGAGTGGTCTCTCTGCGTGGAAAGGTGTAGCATTACCAGGGCATAATCCGAGATCCTGTGAGGAAGAATCGAGACTCCCTGTACCCTAGGGAGGACAGAGACACCAACATACATGAGGTCAATACGAGACAGAGTTTTATGAGTAGCAGAGTGAGAGGATACTTCCATCTGCACACATCCGTAAAGCCATAAACTGCCACCCATCTAGACAGATCTGATTATGCATCAGTGGCAGTGGTAAGCTTGTCTATGAAAGGGCAAGGAGCCATATTAAAATCACTTGCAATAATATTCACATCTATGGCTTAATTGGCTAGCAAGGGCACCAGAGTGTGTAATAATGAAACATTAGCTGGCAGAGGTATGTAAAGGTATGTAAAGACCCACTAACACAAGTTCAACACTGTCAACTAGGGTATAACATATAACATAACATAGCATCCCTCCGGATCCAGCTGGATATCAAGCAGCACAAAAGTTTGTGATTTATGGACCAAGACACTAACCTGCTAGCATGAATAGAATAGATAGCAGAATACTAGTGACCTAACCAAGCCTTTTAGAGATTAAGCACCTGCTACCCACCACGTGAGATTCCTGCAAAATTCAGATTTCAGGAACTGAAAAATCAAAGAACGCTTAATTTTGGAGTTCATACCCCTAACATTCCAGGAAACAGTATTAAGAGATGCCATCATGGAATGAGGGAAATAAACAGATACTTCAGCAGCTGGTCATTACTTTTGTCCATGTCGCATCAGGGCAACCCAATATCGGACTGCAAGTTGTCCATTTTGGAGGTAAGTGCAAATTAGCAGCTGGTAATAACTTGCATAACCGTGGCAAAGTTAGCTTGATCCAAGGAAGCCGTTTCGCATATACCAGGTCAGACAATGCAAATGGGATGACTTCACTCTATCTATTGTATCTATTACAATCTTCTCAATGTCAATAGGGGCAAAGGTGACCCAATGCTGGAACCTTTTCTAGGGTCCCTTTTCTGCCCTAACCTGCCTCTGAATTGTGCTGACACATATTAAAGTGTATGTGAACTCAAAATTTTAGTATGTTTGGCACCATGCCTCACTGTACACTGTTATTTTGAGCAAACTATTTTATATGAATCCATTGCAAAGTTTCATACCTGCATATCCCACCAGTAACAGCACTTCCTGTTGCAGTCTGACAGTCTGTCTCTTCCTCTCTATTTGTCTATGAGCAGGTGCTTTGCTAGCTTGTCCTGCAAGTTCATTCAGTTGATCCTTGGGCTGTCTATTAAGTCTATAAGATAGGCAGCCCAAGGATAAACTGAGAAAGCTCACATGGTAGGTTTCCAAGGCTGATGCTAATTGTGAGGCAATTACATAGCGTTGTCAGTCTTCAACTGGAAATGTTACTGGCAGGATCTTCAGGTAATAAACTTTGTAACAGACATACAACTGTATATAGTGAGACATGATGCCAACATACACTTTAGATTTAGGGTTACATACACTTTAAGTTATTTTCAACATGGGTAAGATATTGTAGGGAATGGGCAATTAGTGAATTGGCACAACTAGTTCACTGTAAATAGTATGGATAACATGGGTAATTTCATTATGAATAGTTAATACAATGAAAAATAGAATACATTTTTTTTCATCCAGTCTAATTGATGTCCCATTACTCAATTTTAATAAATTGCAAACAAAAGCATCGAGTTTATGCAGCAGAGTGACATAATACACCTTTGATCCTATGCCTTTCCCTCTGTGTTGACAGACATGCTGACTAATTACACAGTATTCATAATCATATGTTAAGTTGCCATTTTCTTTAACATTTGTTATCTGTCATTCTTTTAAAAAGAGCTTTCTGTTAGTTTTCGTTAAATATATTACTTTACAATCTTGTTACTAAATTAATGAAATACAGATGGGCCTTTGGTCTGTTGTAGTCCAACTTCTCCATTTTTCTCCATTAAGTATTTGTTCTTTAACATTTGTAAATAATGTAAGAAAATGTAAGGGCTGAATTTGCTTTTTGCCTTAAGCAATTTGTTCAAATAATACAACACATTGATTGTAATGTACAGTATGTCATCATGTTTTCAAACATGGCTACAGTCCTTGTATCTGTTATACCTCTATCTTACATAATCTATCTGTATTCCCAAATTGTTATGTTATGAATGTCTTACGTCTGACTACTCACAAAAAATGCTTCCTTAATGGCTTTCAGATGTCAGTGCGTATTACGTTTTTAGGACAACAATCAACCATTTTTATTAGATTAAATAATGTTTTTAGAAAAACGATATTAGGTATTACGTTTCACCTATGATCTTAAGTGGTTACATTTTGGCTTGTCAGCTGAAATGGCAGAACGTTACAGTTTTCGCCACTAATGCTTTCTGATAACCCAGTGATCTAAAGGAAACTTTTTTTTTTTTTTCTTGGAATGAAACATTCTTTAGTCAAAGCCAAAATATCGCTTTGTGCTAAACTGTTTGACAGTAGAGTGCATACTGGGTTCTCGCACTCTCACGGCCTTTTTAATACAAAATGGTTTTAAGATTAGTGTTTTATTTAACACCTTGGCTTTCAGTAAACTTTTAAAAGATGCAGCTATGCAAAATTTCCGCTGCATGACAGAAAATAATATAATAACAATAAAAGTATATTTCATATGACTAACAAGACAGAATTGCTCAAGGGAAGCAGTTTAAACTGCCCAATTAGTGTCAGCTTTCAAAAATAAATTTGATTGCTGGCTTTTTTTCCTTTTTTAAATTGCTCCCTTTATTGTTGATATTACCAGCATTTTGGGGCATATTTACGGGGAAGTTTACAGGAATTTGCAAATACTTAGAATGTCAAGTAAATCTTTTCCATAACTGCATGTACACCATTAAATCTGAAACATGACAGCATGAAAGAGCAGTTGTATTTTAGATTTTTATGAGGTTTTAGGATGACGCCAAGTGTCCAAAACAAATTAATGGAGCATTATATCACTTGCAAGTGAAATCACACATCCATTTGGTGAACATCCATTTATCTGAACAAAGTCGCATATTATATTTTCAGTGAAAACAAAGTGGATAAATCCTTTTGAATGAAATTAGTGGAATACAGTGTGGAAGGAGTGTAGACCCAGACACAGAAAGTTGAGTGCTGATTGACAGCTGCTGTAACATGCATACCAAATGGTATACGAAACTTACTTCGAGCAAGCAAATATATGTTTATTAAAGCTCTACTGAAACACACAGATAAGGTACATATATAGGAGCTGTGTTAACTGCCAAAGAGATTGTGTTTTTGTCCATCCAGTTCTAAGGTTTAAAAAGCTCTGATGCACAGAACCAGCCTACCTGGCAGGACAGGAGACCTGATTTTTCTCTTCTGCAGTTAATTAACACTTACAGGTCTTGTCCCTCCTCCAGGCTGTGACTGGACAGTAAAAAGGAGAAGAAAAGGTCTGATGAGCTCAACTCTCTGTCACGCTGCTCTCTCCTGCTATCAGCATGCCTCTGGAAAACACATGAGCATTGCAGAGAAATTGACCAGTTCCTTGTGCTACTTCTACTGCTCTCAGTCTAAACTCTGTTGTGCATGGGGAAACCCAAGCCTGATAGTCATATTCTTACACTTACATACACTGCACATTACTTTGTGTCTTTTATATCTGTCTGGGTCTCAGCTTAGTGAATGAGGTGAAGTTAAGTGAAATTTACTTTACAAAGGATACCCAATCACATGCAAGGAAAATTAAAAAAGAAACAATGGGGTCTATTCACAAAGCTGCCGAAGGATCTGCCGTAGCTTTGGTCGATCCTTCGGCTGGCTTCGGCCCCAGGACCCCTTCGGTTCAGGAGAACTGAGGGGGTGCTGTACGGGCTATTCACAATAGCCCGTACAGCTCCCGATCACGGCCAAGCAGCTCAGTCGAGCGCTGAGCCGTGCTGAAAGCCGAGGCTGGCCGAGCGGCCGGCCATTGGCCGGCCGACAGCCTGCTTCTGACAGCTGGGCGGAGCCAGCCGTGATCTTACGGCTGTGTCCGGCCACTTTCAGAGAGATCAGCGTCCCTGGTTGCTAACTAGGGACACTGATCTCCAAACATCTAACTCTCCCTGGCGCCCCGGGAGTCTCCTGCTCCCGGCCGCCAAGGAGAGAAACCCCGCTCTGTCTTTTTTCTTTATTCTGACACGAGCATGTCGGAATAGAGAAAAAAAAAAAAAATTCCCATTCAAAAGCATTGGGAGTTTACTATTGGCTATTTCAATTTCAATAGCCAATAGTAAACTAGCATTGTACCCGCCCTCTTTTTCAGTTCCCCATCAGGTCCATGAGCAGAGGGCGGGTACAATGCTAGTTTACTATTGGCTATTGCAAATTGAAATAGCCAATAGTAAACTCCCAATGCTTTTGAATGGGAATTCGTCTTTTTTTTTTTTCTTTTTTCTGACATCGCTCGTGTCAGAATAAAGAAAAAAAAAGACACAGCGGGGTTTCTCTTCTTGGCGGCCGGGAGCGGGGGGCTCCCAGAGCGCCCGGGGGATTTTTTTTATTTTTATTTTTTTACAGCAGCAGAGCCGCCGGACAATAGGAAACTATTGGGCGGAGCTAGCTGTCACTGCTAGCTCCGCACAATCGTTTTCTATTTACTTTTTTCAACTTTTTTCACTCTTTTTCTGTTCTGCTCGGTGCCTCTGAGGGACCGAGCAGAACAGCCGAGCCAAATGCCGCTCGTCGGCATTCGGCTATTCTCTCACTGCTGTTCGGGATCTTTCAGAATAGCCCGAACAGCAGTGAGAAGCCTGCCGGAGGTTCGGCTCAGCCGATCCAGATGTTGGATCGGCTGAGTCGAACTCCTTCTGCACTTCGGGTCAGCCGAACATGCTGAGCATGTTCGGCTGATCCGAATCCACACGAAGCAAGCCAATGTACGGCTGATTTCAGCCGATGTATGGCTGAAATCAGCCGTACCAGCCTGAAGTGAATAGCCGAACAGTGTTTGGCTCACTTCACTTCTGATCGGTCATTCACTCGGCTGCCCTCGGCAGCTTTGTGAATAGACCCCAATGTTTTTACTCACAATTAGATGATCACAGTTTCATATCATAAAAGTTATTTGTCCTTGTGGAAGTAAAATTGTGTGAACAAAAATCGTGTTTTTGCTATTTTCCTTGCACATGATTGGGTATTCTTTGTAAAGTGAATTTTCACTTACCCAAGTGTAAATTTACATATTCTCCTTCAGTAAATCCACCCCAGTGGATTTTCTCATAGCAATGCATCTGCATTGAAAAATACAGCAAAAAGCATGAGTTCTATAGACATTAAATCAAATCATTTATCTCAATAACTAGTTAAATTCTTTCAATGCTTAACAAGAGCTGTGCATGATGTCAAAAGTTGAGATAAATATATTACCAGGTGCCATATTTTATTTATAGATATTTATATGTTTGTATATATTAATATGTTTAAATTGTAAATAATATGTTTATTTTATCAACATATTATTTATAGATACTTATCTATTTGTCTTTTTGGTTACTTTATTTAAAAATGTGTCCATGACTTGGTTGTATATGCTATTAGGGGGAAAATGTTAATAATGCCACATTTAGCTCATTTACATATAGAGATGTAAGACAGAGTTTTAGATTTACAGATCATGTCCCAATGCATTGACTGCCATCATTTGTAGGGGATAGGCACAGTAGTGACTCCTATCCTTCTCATTAAAACTGCCTCTACCTGTTCAGGTTTATAAAGCAACCCCCGAATAATAAGGTACACTATAAGACAAACAAGCACATTAAATTAAAAAAATAATAAAGGCTTTCCCTATCAATTGAGACCAAAACATATTACACTGCATTATGTACTGGGTTAGAGGCAGAGACGGCAAGAGGGCTTCCTTTACACCTCTTTTTCCTGCTGGGCAATACATATGTAATTGGTTTTGTGTAAACCACCTATCCACCTCTGGTCCAAAAACCCCTGGAGTAGGGAAGAGGGAATGAGAGGGCACATGTGCCAAAACTCCAGTCCACGGAAGATCACTTCTATCAGAGTGCTTGACTGTGAGGTTCTTACACAAATAACATTGGTATTCCTTCATTAAGGAGATATACAGAACAGTACAGGTGTTTTCCTTATTAAAGGGTACAGAGAATGTTATTTATTATAGAAAATATGGCAAACTTTGCCTTCTTCCATTACAAATATAGGACTAGAGATAACATGATTAAGTTTGCTATTGGCTATTTCAAATTGAAATAGCCAAAAGGAATCTAGTTATGCATTCCTATGGTGGTTTTTTTTTTGGAGGCAGCCAAATGCTCCGATATCAGAAAAAAAAAAAAACAGAGCAGGGAAAGGTTTACTTTGTTCGATCGAGCATATAATTCTAGGAGTCGTATTAGACTTTAGACTCCCAGAGCGTAAGGGGGAGTAATGACAGATCGGCCAGCTTCGGCTTTCACCGCGGCTCAGTCGAGACGGGGCATATGCCTTCGGCTCGTCTGAGCCGCCCGGCCAACTTCGAGAGCTGTACGGGCTATAGTGAATAGCCCGTACAGCAGCCCTTTGGTTCTATTGAGCCGAAGGGGTCCTGGGGCCAAAGCTAGCCGAAGGATCAGCCGAAGCTACGGCTAGATCCTTCGGCAGCTTAGTGAATAGACTCCTTGGAATTTACTGAAGTCAAGGAAACAACTGAAAGATAGAAGATTTCAATGTAATTCATGGAGTTAATAGGGATAGTCAATCCACTGGATTTAAAATAGGGTCGAAATAGCTTAAGTACACAGGGGAATTTATCAAAACTGGAGCAGACAAAATCTGGTGCAGCCAATCAATTTCTATCTTTCATTTTTAAATCTTAACTGAAGAAACTAAAGCGAGATGCTGATTGGTTGCCATGGGCAACTGCTCCGGATTTTGTCTGCACCAGTTTTGATAAATTCCCCTCATATTGATCTTTTCCTGCTTTTTTTGACAATTGTAATTATTTCTCAAATACCAAAAATCTACATATGTACTAAACACCTGGACAGTGAAAAGATACTTTCAGCAAACCAAATAACTGCTCAATTAGTCAGGAAGAGCCAAAGTCCTTGTTCTGAATACTCTGCCCAGTTGTTCTGGATTAAAGTGAACACAGAAGGTTGGAGGACCCTTGGTGTGAGAGGTGAGGATGCATAATTTAGACAAAGTGCAAACTGATACACATTTCTGTGTGTTCTAGCCTTTCTGAGGGCATTAAGGGATGAGGTTAAGGTGCCGACGAGTTCACCTGCCTAATTAGTAGGACAGGCAGCACTAGCCAATTACTTTTGAGCATCGATCAACCACATTAAATTACCTGTGTTGCATGTTTGCTGTAGGGTTACTTTGTGTGGTCTGAGTCCAAGCTTGGCTAGCCCATATGAAGCGCCTCATTATTGTATTTGTGGAATGTATTGGGACTTAGGAGCACACAAGATTTCAGGACACAGGCACTGTTAGGCAATCCAGCCATTGTGACAGTCATAATAGTCCTAGTCTGCTATTATGTGTTGGGCAGACATCTTTTTCCTGCTGGGTAATACATTAGTAGTTTTGTGTAAGTAGTTTTATATATGAGTATATAAGATGTTTTCTATTATTCTATATACACATATATTATTATTATTATTATTATTATACAGGATTTATATAGCGCCAACAGTTTGTGCGGCGCTTTACAAAATAAGGAAGACATTACACAATGATTTATTTATGTGCATATATTTCTTTTGACTTCTGTTACATTTTCACAAGGGTTTACATAAGCAAAAAGGAGGAAGACATCTAGCAGGTTACTGTTGCGTCATCAATGTGTACTTTTAACCTTTTTCAGGCATGAGGAAAACCTCCTAAGTATGTCAATAATCACACAGCTATTTTGTTGAAATTCAGTGAAGGTGTCAAGGTAATAGTTAGCCATTATCATCTTAAGATATGATCTAGAAGATGACAGTGTTTATGACAATTGCCCTAATTAGGAACCATTAATTGTACCAAGCCTTTGTGTTGACCCAGTTGGTCAACACAAGCATTCCAAAATGCTTGAAGGAAAAAAATCAAAATACAACCATTTGATCTTAAAATGAGGTCTAAAGCAAGTTCAGATCTTAAGACCAAAGAGAGAACTGCAGGCAACGTCAGAATGTGTTTCATAATGGTAGCAAACACTGAGAACAGCATTGAGCTATGCTAGGCTACTAAAGCAGTGAACTTTGTTCTTGTAATAATATAATAATTAATTAAATTTATGTTCAGAATTTATGTTGAAAAGGAAATCATTTTATTGTGTTTCTGTCTTTATTCTTAGGTAAATCTCCCTCACTGGGTCTTCTCACCTTTGTACCTAACCCCCTTTAATAACAGCAGATACGTTTCTTGGCTTGCTGTCAGGACGGCAGCAGAAAATAAGGTGCGCATGCACCAATGCACAGGACAAGGTTTATCACTCCCCAGTTGCTTGCATGTGCACAGACATGTGCACAAGCTCCCTAATACATGTGCTTGGGTAATTATCATGCTCAGGCTAATCCCACGAGCACACTAACTCATGTGAACATGCTAAAGAGAGCACGTTGATCAGATACGTGGGTGTGCTAGCCCTTGACAGCAGGGCCTCACTCGCCTCATGGTAGCTACAGCCCTGGTTTGGGTTTCCTAAGACCTCACTATCATCACAAATAGTACCATTAAAGTAAGCCTTGATTCCAATTAATTATGTGGTTGCTGCAGAAAAATTGTGTCCCAAAGTGTAAAAAAATCACCTGTCAGCTGGTACATGGGTTTTAATTCTGGTGACTCAAACACTCAGATTAGCTACCACAATGCAGTACTACATTCACATTCTAGGTGAAACCTGCTTTTTCCATACTGTCAAGTATGTGTTTAAAGTTTCCTACGATGCTCTCCTTATGTCTCACAATGCTGAAGAAAAAAAAAGACAAGCTTGAACCCATGCTGATTGCAAACATGTGTCAAATGACAAACTACAAGATCAAAAAGAAGAATAACTCCATACCTTATGTAATTAGAACAAGAAATGGCTAAGATATATGTTATCAGTACAGTAACAAGAAACTTAAGAGCATCTTCTTTGATAATTGCAGTCACTTCCAAACTAGTAAATTCAGATATGTTTGTGGTTTAACTGTACTTGGGATAACAACATTATTTGGATCAATGAGTTATCATAGAACTATATCATAAATATGCTTAAAACAAGACAAACGTCTAAAGGTAGTCAATGTACAGTTCTATGAATGGCCCCAAAGAATAGCCAAAATTGATTAATTTGAATGATAGGGACTTTCGCATAATTGCGGAAAGTCAGAAACTCATTGGCAGGGTCATCCTTATCATAAGGCAACCTGAGACTTTTACCCAACGCGGCACCTTGTTCAGTCACGTGGGGTGCGGCGGCCAGGGTGGCATGTTGTTTGTACTTTGTGCTGAATAATTTGTGCAGTATGCCTGCAGTCTGCCTGACACCCCGTTTGTTAGTTCAGACACATGGACAGCTCATGCCCCTATCATGTCTCGAAACCAAGCCCAGTCTGTTCGGTTTGGCCCCACCCACTATCATTAAGTGAATGCGTCAGAGGCTCCACTCACTGTTTGTAGGGTCGTGCCAGATTCTGCCTGCTCCAATTTTGGTAAAATCCTCTCACTGAGCTTTAGAGCACTGTAAATAAAATAAAAAAGTCAAACCTTATTGTTATTATATTATCCATGTATTCTACAGTATCTATAAATGTATTATGTAATTGGATTGCACAAGAAGGCAATATTAGTTGAATGAACAACTGAATTATGTTTTTTTCCATAGATGTAGTGTCTGCCCATAGGTGTAGGAACTGCTCACTGCTGATGGAGGTACCTCCAAAAACAAACAAACTCCCCAGCGTTTCCCGGCTGGCACAATAAGCCACAAAGCCCTGGACGACAATTGATGTTTTCTTTTCCAGCAGTTTCCTGTGGATCAGCAGCAAGTGAGTTATCCAGATCTCATCCTGATGGTAATCCCTAAGAGCACAGAGTGCAAACACTCCTTGTCAAGAGAACATTCTAAGGAGGTAGAAATGGATAATGCAGTAATGGATATTCTATTGCATATATGTTTCCTCAGTCCAAATGGATTCAGGTTCCTAAATGGCACCCAAAATTATCCAGGTTCGGTGATGGAAATCATTTGCTTGTGGCCCATCTGTCCAGGGTTCCCTCTCTGGTAGTCTCTGACCCCGGAATCTTCTAGTCATCCTTAATATTCAGACCTTCTACAGCAGTTGCTACATCCAAACACATCCAGTCTTGCCCTTGGCGTCCTCTTCTATAATGCAGGGATATGGACCCTACATTGTATGTGATGATGTCCGTGGACCTTAAACCACTGGAGCATAGGGGCAACAGGCTGTAGGCTCCAGTCTTGGGAGCCGGGATCAAGGCATTAATGAGCAGTTATCTCTTGCAGTACAAGGGTAGCCCCACTGCAAGGGGAGGTTTGATTTTTGGAGATGGGCTTTAATTTCATTCATGCAGACTACTCACGACAGTGGCTGCATCAGAATTGGTTAGTTCATAAAATTGTAATAATTTAAATAATCAAAATTTAGGAGTGTTTCCTTGCAATGCGCCTTTCATCGCAGTCGGCAGGTAACCTCTTTAATGTAATAAAGTAAATAAAACCCGTAAACATCACCCTCCATGCTCAAGTAAAAGAAAAAACATTCTGGAAGAAAAAGAAGGCAGAACATAACCAGAAACGTTTGCAGTTCCAATACCATGTCATTATTTGCACTTCCTGGCAGCTGTGTCCTTTGGGTCTGAATTGCGCCTTGGAAGTTTTTTGTCACTTTACTCGTAAATGCGTTCCGTCACTGGTCACAAAGGAACACTCAGACTGAGGCTCACTCAAAGTGAATTTGTCACATTTCAAATGTAGTGTGTCACCGAGCTTAAAGGAAATGTACACAAATGGATCTATCCATCAATTTGTTTTATTGTTGCTTTTGAATTTGTTATTCTAGGGGGCATTTTCATGTTGTTATACATTATCTCAGTGCTTGATGGATAATATTTACTGCAGAAGGTGCCACAGGAATGCCTGTCACACGAGATGAATCTGGCATTTTCACTGTACATGTTTTCCAGTTCAATTGAATTTTATATACACACACACACACACACACACAATATAGGTGACGTTAGTACAGTGATAAACAGTTCTAATTATTAGGCCTCATTCTCATGGTGATTAAGTGCCAACAGTGGCAAGAATCCAACAACCAACAAGGGTGTATGTCTCTAAACCACAGGTAATCACTCCATGTGGGATTACATATGTCGCAGAGCCGGTGAGCCTATCATTGCTTTGTAAAGTCTGTGCAGCCCCAGCTGTCTACAACCACCTGTGATCCCAGTTGCAGGAATACACTGGATTCTTGCTGCTGTTAGCAGATAATCTTCATGCAAATGAGGCCTTATATTGTGCATATTTTAAATATAGCAATGTAACAACGGGCTAGCAACAGGAATGAATAGGGCTTAATCTTAACTTGGGGCCCTATATAGTCTGCGCCTAAGATCTACAAGCCTTACAAGGGGCCCCTGCTTCAGTACTATAGTTACCTTAGGCCCTTTTTAGGCAAAGACAGGTTTACTTTATCAGTCAGTTTCTGGAAGCAAAAATAGACAACAGAGGTCTTCTTTACCAGCAAACAGGGACATCACCACAGCAATAAGACTTTCCAGCACCTAAGGCCCGGTTCACACTTAGGCGATCCGTGATCGTGCACGAAACCGTGCAGATGGACGTACGGTTTTCGAATCGCACATCATTGCTGGTCATTCTGGCGGTGCCATTTTTTTCTAATGGCACCCCAGTTGTGGCAGGCAAATCACGCAGCTTCCCTCCGCAATTCTGCCTGTGCAATCGTGCACGATCGTGGCTTAAAAAACCACGCATCACCCCAAAAAAGTTCAAGCACATTTTTTAAGCGATTGCCGCATGGATATAACCCCATTGAAATATTGAAATCAATGGGGCCTCTGGGGAAACCACTGTGCACGATGTGGCCTTAGAATATGTGACTCTTGGTTAACCTTTATTTTATTTTACTTAGTTCTTAGGCTCTTAGTGACTAAAGAGGATTAAATAGATAAAAAAATATCTAAGAGTGCTCCTGATTTGTGAATCTTTGTGTTTAGAGAATTTGCAAGGTTGATTTGGGCTTTCTTAGCAGCAAAGAGCATTTCATCTACCTGTGACCATCAGAGTGATAGTGTTAATATGGGTGTTCGACAGGTCATCTTTTTGAGCAGCCTATACACATACACCCCAACCATTTTAGGCAAATGCCAGGATTTCTAGATTGACAGTTGATGGCTATTAGTGAGGAGCATGGCTGAATGAATGTGATTGTTTGTTCATTATGCTGCCAAGCATGATATTAATGTAAGCTTGCAAAAAATTGGTTTTGTTTCGTTTGGATTTTTCTTTCGGACCTAGGGCTAAAAGATTGCTCTTAGCCTGTTTATAAGTGAAGAGCATGATAGAAGTCAAACAAATGCTTTATAGCAGTGGTGGAGATATCAATTGTCCTAACCCTTTGTCAGATTTGTTTTCATATTTTGATACCCTCTCTTAGTTACAATTACAAAGGAGACATGGTCAAATATCACTTGACATAAGTAAATATCAACAGACCATTATCTAGAATCTGGCTGTTTTTTTATATTTAGAATATTTGATTAAGAGGAGAAGCAGGTATAATTACATACATGCAGAAAGTTATTGGTTAAATATGTTTGACCTTTCTTTATTTCATCTTTGAGTGAGGTTACTTAAATAGCCCATCTGGAGATAGAATGGTAAGCAAACACCAAAGAGAGTATTAATAACACAATTCGAAGTAAAACATGTATAAAAGATTCACTTAGTACCAAATAAAAAGATTAAAAAGTCTAAAACACAAGCACAACATCACAAATATGTATGTACATGTATTCCTAGCTGTGCACATACTGAGAATATATAAACTTTGTTCTGCAGCCTATATTCATTCTTCTTATATGGTATTTCATGCTAAGGAAAGCCAAAGTACTCATATACAAGTCAAATTGTTTCACAATCAAAATGATTTTCATTAGAAAATCAGGATGTCAATTGGCTGGGTTGAACAATGACTGTGTAATCCTATTGTCTTTTATGCATTATGTGTTCTTCTTTTAGAAAAGCTTGTCACACATTGATTATCCATTGCATGTGAATATCTGTCACGTACCTTATGGAGCTTGAGCTGATGAAGGTGGCCTCTCTTGCAACTCTAGTCCCAGAACCCCTGAATAGCTGAGACACAGAGGGGCAACTTGCTGAAGTAAGTTGAACTTGCAGGAGCTTCGTTGAATGGTCAAACAGGAAACGCACAGTGAGGAAGCAGGGTGAGAAGACTCAACATCAGACGGACCAGGTTGGCAAAATGCAGGCAAAGTGGTCAGGAGAAAGGCGGAGGTCAGAACCGTGAGGGCAATGTAGTATAAGACAGGAGGCAGAAGCGTAATCCAAAAACAAGCCAAGATCAGGTTCACCAGAATATCAGCAAAGTCGAGGAACAAACCAGGTCAGCAACGGGGTGGCAGGAAACAGGAATCAGGTACAGCAACAAGGGTACACAGTAGCTGATGAGTATTCAGCATCGGAGGCTAGGAAGGGCCCAGTTTAAATAGCCTACTTGGCACCACGATACCTCGGATGTGCGCATGTGTGTCCGCGCGGGTTGCGCACCTCTGTGTGTACGTGCACACGTCAGGAGCAGAGGTGCGCAACCCGGCTCAATGAGCCACGTTGTGTGCATGCACATGCGCAAACGCATGCACAACTCCCTTGGCACAGACTTCCTGACAATATCTAATGCAAAAATGTTAATTAGCGAATCTTAAAAATGACAATTAAAGAACTAAAAGCACCAGTGCCTTGGCATTTTTACTATTGGCATCTGGTAGCTTCTTTTGAGCTTATAACCCATTCACACCTGAGCATTTTGTAGTCTGACGCTCAAAGCTCCAAAACACTAAACCAAAATCGCATGCTTTTAAATTGTGCCTGTTCACATCTGAGCAATCATTCCCTGTACCTCGATGCCTAAAGGTGGCCATACACTGTACAACCCTCGCAAAACTTTTGTCTTGCGAGGGTTGTAAAGTAATAAAAAAAATGTACGATCTGCCCATCTTGGACAGGCAGATCGTACTTACGATCATCGATGACTGCAATGCTGAACGGCAGTGTGCGCGTGCGCACAACGGCCCGTTCGGCAGTTTTTGAACAAGCACGCCACTAACCCGCTGAGAAGCCTTCCATACACTTTGCGATTATCATACGATCGCGGGATTTCCCGCGATTCTCGTACGATAATCGTACAGTGTATGGGTACCTTAAAGCTCAAAAAGGTACATAAGCTACTTTTGAAGCAGAATGGGGCATTTTTTAACTCCTTTATTTAAACATATAACTGCATTTTGTGGTACAGAAGTTAATCTTCTGTGGTAAACAATAATGGTTTTCATACTTTTCTACATATATTTTTATGTATTTTAAAGCTGGAAAACCAGAGCTTAGCTATATGAAAAGCAGTGACCTGCTGTTACAGCTAATGTCAATTTGTAGTTTGTACAATTCGTAGATTTGTTGTTAGAAATGGTACATCAAGGTGACCCAACACCTGTTCATACTCAGAACTAAACTAATTAAAGGAAAAAAGGATAAAAGGTTCTGGATTTTTTTTTGTTTTTCTTTATAGCCAACTTAGTAATATAACTTACTGCAAAAAAAAGCATAGAGAGTTAGATGCACATTGTATATAAACTGTAATACTATGGACAGATAGATAGATAGATAGATAGATAGATAGATAGATAGATAGATAGATAGATAGATAGATAGATAGATAGATAGATAGATAGATAGATAGATAGATAGATAGACCAGGTACTTGTTACATACTTGATAGAGAGTGAAATATGTTCATGTTTTTTGCTGCTTGTCTAGGCAATATACAGATATAAACAGGTGATAATGGAATAATTACATTAACTGAATATCCCAAAAGATGAATCAATGCAAGCGATTGGACATTCGGTGTATAGGCACTCGGCCACAATCCGAACAATTGGTATGATCGTCGGGAATTGCTCCGCTGGATGTTCCATTATGCATTGTGAGGAACCATCATTGGCCAAATTGTTGTACCAGACCACAGGGGCAAGACTCCGGCCAGTGTTCCAGCCCACACACTAAAGGCTGGTCACCCAGTAGCCCTTTGACAGTGTGTTAGAGTTTAGTGTAAGGGATTGGTGACATTTCTTTAGGGAGAGAGAGTATGTAAGTGTAGTGTGCTACTATTTACAGTGCTACTGTGTTTCCCCGAAAATAAGACACTGTCTTAAATTATTTTTGGCTCAAAAAAACACACTAGGTCTTATTTTCGGGGTAGGTCTTATTTTTGTTTTTGTTTTTATGTACAACAATCCACACTTATTCATGTAGAAAAGTCTACATGTATTCATGTACAAAAAGATGGTGATCGGGGCGTGGCCTGAGCATGGCAGCGTGAGGCAGCACTTCTTAGGAGCTCTGTACCGTTAGTCTGGGACGGCGGACTAGTGATCGTTATCAGTGACTTTATACCCCATGTCGAGGGAGCGACAACCCCACAGCACGGGAGGAGGACACCGGCAGACAGACCTTTTGGAGATATTTACAAGATCGAGACGGGATAGCTCGCAACCGCCGCCTGGATCCAACATGGCGACTACACGTGCGGCTGCATCGAGCTCGGCGTCCACGAAAAAGGCAGCCAAGGCTCTCCTAATGCCAGTGAGTACCCTGAGCAATCCCTCGAGCCTTCCGCCCTCACCCATTTGCACCCCTCTCCTCCATGATGAGGACTCTCTTGCCGGACCGGCGTCTGGTGAGGTAGGCCCCAGACATGCTGACACAGAGGCAGGCATATCTCCCATTGTTGCCCACAAAGCAAGATCTGGACGGTATGGCCACGAAAATAGTGGACGCCCTAAGACTAGAGCTCCTAGAGGTCAGGCAACAAGTGTCCACATTGGAGGGCCGAGTAGATGGAGTGGAAGCATCTACGACCTCAATGCAGGAGAGAGTGGCGGCTCTAGAGGCCGGCCAGGCTGCACACCAGCGACACATCACCGCCATATACCTGCAGGTAGATGACAGTGAAAATCGGAACCGCCGAAACAATTTAAGATTAAAAGGGATCCCGGAGGCAACATCGGGTACTGATCTGCGCTCTACAGTAACGGCGGTACTGAACCACTACATTTATAAGCCACCCAATGCGGAAATAGAGCTGGACAGGGTTCATAGGGCCCAGGGACCGCGCGCCTTAACCACTGGTCTGCCACGTGATGTGCTCTGCAGAGTCCATTTTTATTCTCTGAAGGAAGAGATCCTACGCCAGGCTTGGAACAAGGGTCCCCTAGACTTCGATGGGGCCAGGATCCAGATTATGCCGGACCTGTCCCGCCACACACTGCGCATGAGACGTACTTTGAGACCAGTACTGGATGCTGTGCGCGCGGCAGGAGTCACATACCGCTGGGGCCACCCGTTCCACCTAATTGTCTGCAGGGAGAACAGGAGCTTTCACTTACACGACCCTCATCAACTACCGGATCTCTTTACCTTCTTGGAAGCTGAGGAAGTCCCTGTCCCGAACTGGCTGGATTTCTCCACGGACCGCTCTGTTTCAGACCCTTCCACTCTGCGGCAGATGAGGCGTTCGAGGCCGCGCCAGAGGTCCTTCCTCCGTGGCACCCCTACCAGCAGCAGAGATGCAAGAGAACTTTGAGTTCACAGTAGGATCTGTATCCCCGGTATCACTTGACCATAGGACGGAATCCTGATGGGTTTGGCACCTATGCTACTTTTACTAAGTATTGGTTGTGTACCCTAAGTCCTTCTGCTGCCTTCCTTAACGGGGTGCAAGTGACACTCTAACGACAGCTGACAATGGTCTATGGAACGGGGGACTATTCGGGTCCTGTCAGGTTGACACACGCCTTTGGTATCCTGGGGTATGGGGAGTATAATACCTGTTATGCTAAGTACCAGACACCACAGGGTCACTGCTATTAAAACAATTGGTTCTAACCTAGGTGGTTAAGAACTAAGTGCAGCTATGAAACAAGGGTCAGAGAGTTAAATGGTAGTATCAAAAAGTTTTATTAAATAACAATATATGCTCATATTCAAAGCGAATGCACAGTACAAAACCTACCACCTACACAGTCAATAAAAGATTATTGCAACAATCCATCCATACATGCCACTATTCAAACACACAGGGAGCTAGCTGATCAGCGCAATTAATGTCATATGGTGGTCTTCAAATGAAGGAAAAACGAGTAGCAAAAAAGGGGCTTTGATGGATGAGGAAAGTATATCCAATAGATTATATGGACTGCCTGGCTTAACTCAAAAAGCAATGTTCCTTGGTATTAAGTCCAATTTATTGGGTGTTTATGTCTTTGAGTGAAGGAGGTGTGTATATATGATGTTATCTTGATTGTAGAAATTCAAGTAGGATATAGCTAGATATATGGTATATGACCCGGTGAGTATATATATTTTGGTTGCCGCTGAGTTATGACCACACTAGGGGATTATACCTCCAGTCTGTGTGTGACATGCTTAAACTCGAGTAACATCTACTCACGGTTCCTTGGTACTCCAACCGGTCAATCTGAATCATTAGGCTGTTATCCACTTGAACTTTTGGCTGATATTTTTCATCATAGCCCAGCATCAGGCTTTTCAGGTGATCCTCGAGATTGAGTCCTCCTATATAGACCACGATTTTGGACAGTCCCTGTCTTTGTTTCCAAAAGGGTTTCTCGATCAAATGCAAAGACCCTTTTTCCTCCTGTTATTTAGTTTGTCCACGCCAACTGGTCAGGTGTCCGACATGCAGTCAGTCAAGCTAGCATCCCGTAACTGGATGACGCGTTTCGCCCCTCCTACGTTCTCGGGGCTTCGTCAGATCTTGTTATTTATTTAGTTTCCTCAAAAAAAACATTGGGCGGGGGGCACAATTTTCTGTTCTTGCCTCGGGCGCAAAATAGGCTAGCTACAGCTCTGTATACAGTTATAGTACTATATTTTGTACTTATATGTACTATTTTTGCCACTGGAACTTTATACTGATTGCAGTTCGTGTGGCTAGAAAAAGAGGCATGTAAGATCAACCACAGGCCCAAGTCATGGTCGTGGTATAGGATCTAGCAGCAGGGCACATGTTCTTTTGAGCACTAGGCATTCTATACAACCAGAGCATGTGAAGGAGGTGGTGGAGTGGCCAATCTGTCTCCCAGGTGCAGAGTAGTTGCAAATAGCTGCCTCCTTATCCACACCCCACCAACAGGCAGGGAGGAGCGAAGGAGGATTTATCTGAATACTGTACCAGCCACTTGCTGCAAGAAGATGCACAGCAATTAATTGCATCTGAGGAGGAGAACAAGGGAGGTGTAGAGGGAGACAGAAGCAATTGGCCTAGATGTTCCTGTACCTGCAGCCTACTGCCAAGTTGGCACCAGCAATGTGGGGGGATGATGATGAGGTATCCGACCGTACCTGGGTGCCAGATGTAGTAGTGGAGGAGAGGAACAAGTGAGGGAGAGGCACAACATCAGAAGGCATGATGTCATCCAGGGGCTGTTTGCACAGGAGTGGAGGAAGCAGCCACCCTATTCCACAGATGGCAATGCATCACAGGTGCAGGGCACTGTTATCCCCCTGGTCCGCTCCTCAGAGCTCAGCTACATGGGTATTTTTCAACACATGTGCTGCAAACTGCACCACAGTCTTTTGCAGTCTCTGCCTAAATTGTATGAAGCAATAACATCAGTCATGTGAGCATCACGTGTAAGAAGAGACACATGGCTTCCCACCACACAACTCGGTGACAGGAGCACCTGAATGCTAGTCATCTGTAGAAAAGGGCTGCACTTCTCCTTTTCCTCCTTCCAGCTCATCTCTTTCCACTTCTGTTCCTACTATACAGGATTCCCCAGCATTCAGGAATAGTCTGTTAAGAAGGTCAGCAGGGGACCATGTGGAGTAGGGCCTAGTGGCTCAATACCAGCTTGGCTGAATTGCTGCCTTTACAGAGCTGTAAAGGCAGCAATTCAGCCAAGCTGGTATTGAGCCACTGCCTTTCGAGCTACTAGATTTGGCCCTCTTCCATGAATTAGTGACCTGTGCTGTACCGCAGTGGCAAGTTCCCAGATGCCATTTCTTCCCTGGTAAGGCCATGCCCTCTACCAATCACTAATACATTCATTAAATATGCCCTGCCAGTAATTTTCACACAGCCAAGGTATATCTTCTTGGATTTGATGCTCCTAATTCTTGAAGGAAAACACCTGCCTGTGCCTCTAGCAGATTTCAGCAAATTCTCCCTAATTCAAAATATACTGCTATCCATTTTTTTCACTGCTTTGACATCTGTGGTTTTGTCATTGTTAATGGAATTTTGACAAAAATTAGCCAGTGATAAGACAGTTTGACATCAATGTACACAGGGACAGCCTCAGCGAATCTATTACTGCTTGATTAAAAGGCATGTGTTAAAACTACCTGCAAAAGCCTTTAAAAAAAAATTTAATAAATCAGAGATTGAGATACTGCTGTTGTATGGAAGCCAATGTAATTTAAAAAAAAATATATGTGATGCCAGAGTACGCTGTCGCTGAAGCTGTCTGTGAAAATTGTACTGTTCCTTAACACCATATACAACTTTAAGACATGACCAAAACCTGTAATAGAATGGATTTGTGACCCCGTACCCACTGTACTTTGTGAGTTTTATAATTTTTGGCATTGGCAGCATCTAGCTTCTCATTACTTTTTTTTACAATTGCCTATTTGCTTTAAAATGGCCAGAATTGACTAACATGATAAACTCCCCCCTCTCCCATAGACTTCAAAGGGCTTTTCCATTAAGATTAGGTTCTAACTTAAAACAGGATTTGTGGAACCCCATGCATATCGAACCGAGGCAGATTCACATATCATTGATACACACTTACTACTGAATGTTATGTTTGGGTTAGAGTTCTCCTTTATGTATGTTGAAAAGATGTGCTGTAAATGTAATCTAAATTTTAGTGTGAAAATAGCTAAATAATGGGTCAGGCCATCCAAAAGCAATATTTTCTACAAAGATGAAGCCAGGTGGGCGAAGTCAGCCTCGGTTTTTTTATGTCTTAGATACTTCAAGGTGGGCAGATCACCCTGCCATAATCCCAGGTTATGTACCTTTTCACCTGGCAAATGTGGGTGTTCTGACTCATATTTGTGTATTCCAGCATCTCCTGCTGCATTCTCCACAATGACAAATAATTCAAAAGCAAACGTGGTACCCTCCCCGGCAGATGTGTGGAGGAAATCAAGCACACACATTTTCACCACTAAAGTCCCCAAGAAATGCATGATACTGTCGGGTGCTTTACCTGCCCAGCCTCAAGTAAAAAGTGAAATGCCAGTTTTCGGTGGACAGACCCTTTAAGGTTATTAACTGCCAATTACGACAACCACAAAAGGTGATCATTTTAAGCATATTTTTATTGCAATTCTTTGAAAAACAGGTATACAAGCATTTCTGAGGAATGAGAATGATGCATGCTTAAGAAGGAATGCACACGTTCACATTACATGCAGGTGTCTACGGGGCAGGCATTTGTTTATTATATTTACAGGACAGCCGTGAGCAAAGAAAACTATCACGCATTTCCTTGATTTGGTTATTGTATCAAAGAGGTACAAGGCTCTCTCCTTTTTAGAGTATTAGCAGAATAGCACTGTAAGCCATTCCACTTGACTCTGCTCTAATCATAACAAATGTTAAAGCTTAACATTTGACCTCATGATCCTTTCTCCAGAACTGCTTTAAAGTTGGAGCCCTGCAGCAGTTAAACTGGTTGGATTACCCAAAACAATGTCTTAGCAAAAACACTAATCAGGAAATACTGTATAAGTGAATGCTGAACGAATGTAATTTGTTTACACTAAATTTAATACAAACTAATGCAAATAATGACCAATAAGTTATAGCATTTATTTATTCTGTTTTAAAGGGGTTGTATATTACCATCAATACTAATTTATACAATATATATACTGTATATATATATTTATAATGTATATAAAAAGTCTACACACCCCTGTAAAAATGCCAGGTTTTCAAAATGTAAAACAAATCAGACCAAGATAAATCACTTTAGAATTTTTTCTACCTTTAATGGGACTTATGATCTGTGCAATTAAAAACAAATTGAAATCTTTAAAGGGTAAAAAATAAAAAAAAATCAATAACGTGGTTACATAAATATGCACACCCTTAAACTAATACTTTGTTGAAGCACCCTTTGATTTGATGACAGCATTCATTCTTTTGGGGCAGGAGTCAGCATGGCACATCTTGCCTTGGGAATCTCTGCCCACTCTTCCTTGCAAAAGCGCTCTGTACGTTTAATAAACCGTGATAAAACTAGCTTTATCACGACTTAACTTTACTCAGCAGATCTCTTTGGTTTTTTTGTTCGGCTGCACAAAGGCTGTTTAATAACCTGCGAAAAGAAAACTTATCACACGAAACAGCTGTGAAAGGCTGAGATAAGTCGTCACGGTGATCAGTAGAGAAAGCAATGTGGGGAATGTATTCTGAGCTGCACAATGACATCCTTTGTGATAATCTACAATCCTCCTGACAGGATCATAGTTTACTCTGCCAAACCACCCAATAACAATATTAAAAAGCACCTCTATAGCAAAGTGCAACAGTTATTTCTCTGTTAAAATGATGAAAATTGCTAAAAAGCAGGATTTACATGTTCCGATTTGTTCAGCATGTACTAGTACAAAAACATGAATCAAACTACCAGAGGCGGCCACAATGCGAGGCAGTGATGGGGTTAAACATTCTAAAGGGGCACTCTGATGAGCCAAGCAATGTAAGTGGGCACTCTGACACATGCTGGAAATTAGAATGTTTGGCGCCCCTGAAAAAAGTCTGCTGCCCCGAGATGGGTGCATCAGCACTGTGTGTGTGCAAACACACCAGCAGCATTTATTAATGCATTATAAACGGCGGACCATGGTGGCGAAATGGTCTTACACACTGTTATGTGTGCAGTGCAATGTTCACTGCATCTGCCTGTAAAACATGCTCCCCAGACATCCTTCAAGCTTAATTTGGTGGGCCTTTTTCTGAGGGAGACTGAGCCTTCAACAACAAGCCCTAAGGTCACATGACCTTACTGAACTTTACCTCACACTACACAGATACAGTGAGGGGACTTGAAACTGTCACTCTCATGAGGGAAGGGTGGCATTAAGACAGACTTCACTCCTTTTCCCTCTCAAGGCTGTGACACACTGCAGGTGAAGCGAAAAAATTGCAACCTTCCACTTCGCACCGCACCGCAGCTTGTCTACACTGTAGTTTGTCCGGGCACAGCGCATATTACAAGCGATTGTAGCGCCTCTACAGACGTCTGAACGCTTGTATGTAAACAGCCATCGCTGATTTCCGATTTCCCGTTCGTGCGCGACCACTGGCGGCGGGCACGAGCTGGGCTGGTTAGGACGTTTAAAAATGCCCACCCGCATTCCGTCCACTGTCCGGCCCTTTAATTACAACGGCTGGACAGCAGGTGGTTAATTATTTAATTCATAAATATTCTTTGTTGATTATGAAATATATTTCTATTATTTTAAATTAATTATTATTATTTCAAAATTTAAATAATTAATATTTCATTAAATATTATTTATGTAATTATTACATAAAATAATGATTGCATTAAATACATATTAGTTATTTATTTCATTACTAATTAATAATCAAATTAATATTTGATTAATGATACATTTTTTAATTATTATGAATTAATAATATTAATAAAATAAATAATTAAACATATTATTTAGTATATCATATATTTAATTATATAATATATGTACATATCTATCTATATCTATCTATCTATCTATCTATCTATCTATCTATATATATATGGATAGATAGATATAGATGTATCTATCTATCTATATATAATCGCCTGCAGTGTGTCAGGGCTTCAATCAGCAGTAGCCAGTAGCAATGGCTGGGCAGGCAACCATTGCTACTGGCATAAATGTCCCAAAATGTCAGAAATCCAGAAGAGAAGCATCTGCGCTTTATTTTAACTGTTCCTGAAGGTTCCTAAAAGAAATAGGTTTATTACAAGTTCCTGTATCTTTGCTCAGTGCTTCTCGAGAAAGAAGGCCTTTATCACAAGGTCTGACAGGGTGCTAAATCAAGGGCACTTTTCACAATACTTATCCAGTGATAAAGCTGTTCTCTACTTTTCTCCCTTTATTAAACAAGTACATTCCCATTACTTTCTGTGTACTTATCACCAGGATGAGAAGAGGTGAGATATTTCAGTTCCTACCTGACTTATCACGGGTTATTAAACACCATTTTACTAGACTTTTCACTTTCCTAAGGTGAGAAAAGCCTTCTCACTGCTTATCACACTTTTTCACAGTTTATTAAACGTACACCTAAATCTGTCAGATAGTGAGGGCATCTCCTGTGCACAGCCCCCTTCAGGTCACCCAACAGATTTTCAATTTCAGGATTCAGGTCTGGGCTTTGGCTGGGCCATTCCAAAACTTTTATTATCTTCTGGTGAAGCCATTCTTCTGTTGATTTGGAGGTATGCTTTGGGTCGTTGTCATGCTGAAAGGTTAAATTCCTTTTCATCTTCAGCTTTTTAGCCTGAAGGTTTTGTGCCAAAATTGACTGATATTTGGAACTGTTCATAAGTCCCTCCACCTTGACTAAGGGCCCATTCACACCACATCCAGATTACCTTCAGACCAGACAGTTTCCATCCTAATGTATCCCTATGCATTAAAACGCATCAAAAACGCATAAAAATGCATGAAACGCACTGGAGCGCACCTGTAAGACCATTTTAAGCTAAAAACAAAAATTAAAAACAAAGTTCCAATTGCGGCAAATTCACGCCAGATCTGGTCCTTAAAATGGTGTGAACCCAGCCTAAATCCCCAGTTCCACCTGAAGAAAAACAGCCCCAACGCATATTGTTGCCACCATGCTTCACTGAGGATATGGTGTTCTTTTGGTGATGCACAGTGTTGTTTTTGTGCCAAACATACTTTTGGAATTGGGAAAAAAGTTATATCTTGGTCTCATCAGACTATAACACATTTTCCCACATGCTTTTGTCAGATTTTAGGTCTTTGCAAGTTTAGGCATTTGTAGGTTTTCGCAAAATGCTGCCAGGCTTTGATGATTTTCTTAGTAAGAAAAGGCTTCCGTCTTGCCACCCTACCCCACAGCCCAGACATATGAAGAATATGGGAGATTGTCACATGTAGTACACAGCCAGTACTTGCCAGAAATTCATTCTGCTCCTTTAATGTTGCTATAAGCCTCTGGGCAGCCTCCTGGACCAGTTTACTTCTTGTTTTTTCATCGATTTTGGAGGAAGGTCCATTTCTTGGTAATGTCACTGTGCCATATGTTCTCCACTTGTTGATGGCCATATTCAATGTGTTCCATGGTATTTAATGCCTTGGAAATGTTTTTGTACAGTTCTCCTGACTCATGACTTCCAACAATTAGATCCCTTTGATGCTTTGTAATCTCTTTGTGGACCATGGCTTTTGCTGTAAGAGGCAACTGAGTAAATGTCAGAAAAATCCTACTAGAACAGCTGAACTTTATATGGTCTTAATCAGAGTCACTTTAATTGATGGCAGGCGTGATTGGTTAATTATGAACACAGCAATATCAGTAATTATACTATATTATATTATATTATAATGTACACTTATGCAGCCACATTATAATATTTTTTTCCCCCAGTAAACATTTTCTGTTCGTTTTTTTTTTTTATTATTGCATTGTACTGATTATAGTTCACATTAAAAGGTGTACAGAATTGATTTATCTTGGTCTGAATGTTTTTACATCTCAATAACCTGGCATTTTTACAGGGTTGTGTAGACATTTTATATGCACTCTATATAGTAAAAGAGAATGGCATAGAGTAGCAGACCCTTAGCTGTTGATTTAGGATTCTGGTGCACATTAAAGTGAACTATCAAAGCACTTCATGCATGGTCCGCTTTTCTAGTGTGCCCCACCTCCTCTTTCCTGAAATGCCACCTAAACACATAAAAAAGTACTTGTAGGGGAAACAACATAGATACTATACTAACCTTTCAGCTAGCTTCCGTAGTGCCGTCCTGCTGATAAGATCCCGGAGAATGCAGAGTAGTCCAAATCTTCAAATAAGACACTACAGCACAGTGCAGGATCATCTTCTCGCAAGATTAGGGCCTGTTCACACCAGATGCATTGGGCTACGCTGGGCAAACTTGTCCCAATGCATAGCCAAGGCAATTTGCTTTGTTTCCTATTAAGACAGTGCACACCACTTTTAACAGTAGTGTGGGCTGAAAAAAAAAGTACAACATTTAGCATGTTGCAACGCACAACATTGCATAGCAACACTCCACAGTAAATATAACTGAATGAAATGTCGCTCTGTGACATTTCAATAGAGATCAAGCAAGTTATTGGACTACTCAGCATTCCCCAGGATCTTGCCAGAAGGAGGAGGACATCACCCTCACCTAGGCATATTTGGAGATAAAAAGTGGAATATTCTCCTGTAGCCAGGGTCGGATTTACTCTCCCTGCCGCCCCAAGGCCAGGTTCCACAATAAGCCCCCCCTGCCCCACCA
>NW_017306826.1:347343-374997 GCF_000935625.1 Nanorana parkeri | reverse complement strand
GTGATTGGACCGCCGCAGGGACACCTTACACCGGCGCCCGCAACTTCCCCACAAGGTCCCCGCTGCCACCCAGAGGCGCTCTGCCGCCCTGAGGCCTGGCCTCGGTGGCCTTGTGGGAAATCCGGGCCTGCCTGTAGCCTGGTCATGGAAAGGCATATATTTGAATTTATTATGAGATTATTTTATGATCATAATGTTTTCCCTTCCTCCCAAAAAAATATAAAATGTAGTATGTTTACACACATGTCCTGTATACTCATAGTTAACATTTGTGTTTTCTTTATAAGCAGTTTTTTGCTTCACAATATATCATGTGACTGAACTAAACAAAATTGTTTTACATAGCAAACTTTAAGCCAAAGAGGATTATGAGAACATAATGTTCCATAATCATCTGAATCTTTCCTGGAACACAGAAATCGAAAATAAAATTACCTTTACATGTGAAAGGTGTACAATAACAGTTTAAACATGACATCACTTTATGGCAGAATAAATACTGGACATGACAAGATAGCACATTCATCTTGCCATGTTGTACAAAGGTTTCCGTGTAAAAGCAGGATAGAAGTGCCAGTAATACATGAATGCGAGCAGAATGTCAACTTGCTATCTTTTCGGAACAAAAAGCTATTTTTTCGAAAAGTGTGGATTGTTATTTTTATTATGTTTTTGCTGTACATAAGTACTTAAGTAAACATATATACAGTACACAGGAATGTACATATAGTATTTATCATATGGCACCAGTGGAATAAAGCCGATGGCGGTTGGGTATCATATTTCCTTTGTTTCCTCTTAACACCTCAGTACATCTGTGGAGAACTGGGGGTGGCAGTGGTGGGTATGTTTGTGAGCACGTAGGGTAAAGCCGGGGAGGGCTGCTGAGAATAACAAGATTCTCTACAGGTCAAGTCACCAGATGCCACCTATCTCTGCATACTCTTGGTTTGGTCTGGGTTGGCTCTGCTTAGAAATTAGACAGCGTACCATTACAGTACCACATTCTGATGTAAGAACAATCAGTTAACACTGCATATTGATTACACAATTAGGGCTTTCTTGAGCTAGGGAGCCAGCTACTTCTTGTTTTGATAACATTACACATTTAATTCTTAGAATAGACATATAAGCACGTTATTTTCCTTTGTTTATAAATGCTACATACCGTATTTTTCGCTCCATAAGACGCACTTTTTTCCCCCCAAAAGGAGGGGGGAAATGTGCCTGCGTCTTATGGAGTGAATCCCGACGCCCGAGACATGCAGTTTCGGGCGCCGGGCAAATAGTAGGAGCCACTGCTCCTTTAATACGAGTGATCTAATGAGATCACTCGTATTAAAGCCGAGCAGCGGTGGCGGCGATCAAGTTCAGCAGCAGGAGCCACTGCTCGTTCAATACGAGTGATCTAATGAGATCACTCGTATTAAAACCGAGCAGCGGTGACGATCGTGATCACCATAGAGCAGACGAAGAACGGACTTTCTTCGTCTGCTCTGTGTGATCACTGAGACCGTGGCGCTGTAATCACAGCGCCACCTGTCTCAGCGGTCACTAACTGCAGCTTCTGTCATAGAAGCTGTGTCAGAAGCTACAGTCTGTCGAGTGCTCCATAAGGCACGCCGGACCTCCCTGCGTCCTATAGTCCGGTGCGTCTTATGGACCGCAAAATACGGTATTTATTTTTGCCTTAAGTCTTAAGGACTCTAATAGACACATGGATTTGTGGATTTATCAACCCATGCTCAGTTAATGGAATATACACTTTCAGGGGTGTAACTAGAAATCACAGGGCCCCATAGCAAAATAGTTATGCCCCTTGTAGAGCCCACTTGAGATCCCACACAGCCCACCTGAGAGTGACCCTGCAGAGCCCACCATAGGCTCTCTATGGTGGTCTCTGCAGGGTCATCCTCAGGTGGGCTGGTCACACTCCTTACCTGTCCGCCTCCTCTTCCTGCATGATCGATGATGGGCCCGACTCCTCCTCTGTCACCGCACCCGCCTCCTTCTCCGTCACCGGGCCTTCTCTGCTGCCGACCACGTGCCCCTCCGCCTCCTCCTCCACTGCCGAGTCCAGCCTGCTCCACTGCCGCTGCTGGCTCTCATTAACCCCGCAGCGGCGGTGATCTGAACAGCAGAGCATTCTTCTCACAGCCTCCAGTTGAAAGCCACCAGCATAAGATTCCATAGCGACCCAGGTGGCCTGCACAGCATCTGGCCGGGCCCCCCTGTGCTCCGGGTCCCATAGCGGCCGCCTGGGTCGCTATGGCGATTGTTACACCACTGTACACTTTATATATGTATATTTATATATATGTGTATGTGTGTGTGTGTGTGTGTGTGTACTTTTTTGTGCACACCCTAATGCAATAGGCTGCACACACCTGTGAGTAGAGGGTATCATAATTCTCCTAAAATGTAGACCATCAGTCATTTCACCTATCAAAGACCCTTCCACACCATTCCCCAGTTCTAAAATAGGGCAAAGTCCGGTAATGTGCAGGAAATGCATTTTATAAACAGGGCAAATTGCCACCTGCTTAATGCCTGGTAAATATCCAGCTAGCAGCTTTATATGCCCCAAGGTTTTAACTCTTCTTATTGAGCAGTAACTCTCAAATATGGGTAAAAAAATTCAAAAAATGGTATATAATTTAAGACACTGATATTTTATAACAATTTGCTTAAAGCATATCTAAATCCAAAACACAGCATGGTAATGTCTATGATGATAAACCTTGGTGAAATATAATTCTGCAATGATATTTCTGCTGAAATGTTTATCATGTATCATCTGCACTTTGAAAGGTTTTCCACATTTAAATGACAAATTGATTCCTATGGTTAATTGTCCTCTGTATGCTGTGTGTTGTGATACATCTTTCAGCAACTAAGATTTCCAAGGACAATTCTTCAAATACTATCACAAATGAAGCACCAGTGTTGTTAGGCTGTGATGGAAAGAGCGATGACTTGTCTCATATGCCTCACACTAGTTCCAATGAAGTACTAGCATGTAGCACAAAAGCCATAAAATGCTTACTTCCGTAAGAGTGTTATCATGCAGGGCCCATGCTGTATGACTCAATACTTTTCAATACTAAAACTATCTGTAAATCATAGGTGGTAAAAAGGGTATTTAAACTAATAATCTGCAAAGATTTGTTATGCAATTCAATGTTTTTTTTATTATTATTAGTGGTAGTAGTAGTGGTAGCAGTATTATTAATAATAATATTAATATAATAGCTAAGTCCCACTTCTGTTTTGCCACTGGGGGACTCTGCCTCCAGTAGCAACTTCTCAACTTCTCCTTCTTCTTCCTCTCTGTCTGACCCCTGGTGATCCCACTTTCCTCACCTCTTCCCCTCTATTGCCCAGTAAAAAATAATCGGATGGAATGAGGCTGGAAACAGTATGTTCCTGTAACATTCCTCCCCGCCAGCCTCATTCCCAGCTCATAGGGACTGCAATCTCCATCCCCCTTGGTGCCAGCAGCTCACACCTAATGCCCCAAGCAGCAGGAAGCACAGTGACTCCAATGTCTAGGGCTGGCAAGGAATTGGTCCTAAACACATACCATCCCTCCTGGCTCCCCTGCATTTTCTTCCTGTGTGTAGAAGTTTTTGTTACTTGTAGAGGTGGACACATGATGGTGCAAAAAGTTCTTAATTAGACATGTAAATTTCGTTTCGTTTGAATGGATATTCGTACACATTTCCTTAACTTCGGAGATTCAGATGCATCCGAACTTTCGAAATCTAACTCATCTGAATGCAAACGAATCCGAATGTTCCTTTAATGAAAATTCGGATTTGTCTGAATTTTTCGTTCAAAACCAAACTAAATCAGTGATGTTACTGTTCTCTGACCAATCAGATGTTTTTTTATAGCTGTTGGGGGTTGCATTACAGAGACGGTCATGTGACTTCCTGATGTACATCTTTCCGAAACCAAAGTTTGGACAGATATGAAATCTGAATAACAAACCAAATTGATTTTCGGATCCAAAATACAAAAGAAATAAAAATCTGTATCCATTGGAATCTAAAACATTTTTTTGCGGGGTTATATGTCTAATCTTCATATGTTACTATTATTAGAAGAATTTATACTTCTATCCCTCGATGCCCACCCCCTCACCTTACAGTGCTCACAGCATATGCTATCCCACCGCTGCCCTCCTGCATGCCCGCACTCACAGCGCTTACAATCCTCACCAACCACCTCACCCTGCACATCCCTCCCCAGCCATCACAACCCCACTCACAGCATTCCCCTCTCCTGCTTTAAAGTGCACCCACACTCCCCACTCACTGCCCCTCAATCCTCTTCTGAATATACTGGTCATCATACTCTCTGCATGCCTCTCCAGACTTATTTATTACAGCTATTTATATAGTACAGACAATTTATGCAGCGCTTACATGTGCACATTCACATCAGTTCCTGCCCTCAAGGAGCTTACAATCGAAGGTCCCTGTCTCACATGCATACAGTGTTGATTTAGACAAGAGACAATTAACCAATCAGCATGTCTTTGGAGTGTGGGAGGAAACTGGAGTACCCGAAGGAAACCCACGCAAGCACAGGGAGAACATGCAAACTCCTTGCAGATAGTGTGCTGACCAGTATTTGAACCAGGGATCTTTTGTCTTATCATACACACTCCTGTCCTAAACATACTGGTGGTTGCGATACTCTGTGCACTGCTCTTCTGCTTATTCTGCTCCATTTCATACCATCCACACTCCTCTCCTGCACATTTTACGCATAAAAAACATTCTTCAATATTATTCAGGATGTGCCCAACCTTGCCCATTCTGGAACAAGCACACTTTTGCTAGCAGTTAAAAAGTCATAAAGCATTAGACATTTTAAACAAACAACACTCGAGGTAATATGTAAACTTAAATAAGAGAGAAACAATCTAACATATTCCTGTGTGTGTGTGCTTTTTTGCTGTACATTTTTATAGAGATTAGTGTCATCTCATCTTTGAATGATATTTATTACTGCATTGTATCACTAATTCTTTCATTCTTATGCATATAGCCTTAAGGGTATCGTGTCCAACCTGTCCAAATTGTGCAATATACCTACAGTAATCTACAGCTGTCGAAGGATTCTGTTATTTAATGTTCAGTTAAATTTATGTATCTATTTATATAATTTTTCAACCTACATTACAGAAAAGGGAGAAAGTGACAGTATGTCATAGCTAGTGCCAGTATACACTGAAATTGCTAGTATTCTTCAATCCAGAAAGCTGCCATCTGACATCCTGTATAAGATTTATGAGATTCAGTGGATAAATATGCAGTCTTGTATCTTTTTTTTTTTGTATCTGTGGCCATGTCACTCACATTGAGCCTTGTCCTCACTTACCATATCAGACAAATGGACAAGTCATGCCCTTTAACAAAATCATTATTCATCAGCAAAGATTTGCTGTAAATTTGATGTGCTAATTGGTTACATATTTCGTTACTGACTTTAATGGAAAAACATTAAGCAGAACCTTAAGGAAAATAGAGACTGTCATTTTGAATAATTAAAGCATTGAGAAACTCTAAAAGATGAACTTCTCTAACTCGGTATTCAGCTAAGGCATCCGATCAACCAAACTGGAAAATGTACTATGCTAGGCTTTTGCCTACAAAATCAATCCTTCCTAGCTTCATTGTTTAACTACCTCCCGGCTGGCCGTTGTGTATACACGGCCGGCCGGGAGCTTCTTGGATGTAACTGGGCGTGTATACACGTCCTGTTACATCCGCCCGCTCGGAAATTGTCAGGTGCGCATACCTGCGAAAACGACGATTGCGCCCATTACGCCGCACATGTTACATATCGCCGCTAAAGTCGGAATGAGAGCAATAGTTCTATGGCCATCAATCACTGGTAACACTAAACTGATGAGCTGTAAAAGCTTTTAAAGCGTCGCCTATGGCCAATTTTGGGTATGCTAGTTTTTTGCGAGTGCGCGCAATTTTTAAGCTTGACATGTTTGGTGTCTATTTACCCGATGTGACCCCGTCTATTATATTTTACCAAAAAAGTGGGTAATATTAGTTGTTTTATCACATAATGTAATTATCACATTTTTAGTAATTTCTCCTGAATATAGTAAAAACTAAAACCCCCAGTGGTGATTAAATACCACCAAAAGAAAGCTCTATCTGTCCCCAAAAAAATGGTATAAAATTCATTTCCGTACAGCGTTGCATGACGGAATAAATGTCAGTCAAAGTACTGCAGCGCTGAAATCTGAAAAATGGCCTGGCCAGGAAGGGGGTCTAAACACCTGGTCTTCAAGCGGTTAAATATGTATTTTTTTTAGCAAAGGAGGTTCATTTAATTGATATTTTATTTGGACTGGGGGTGACTTTATATTAGCTATATACGTATAGCTAGTTGCTAGTTGCTACGTATAACAACTAGGACCCTTGTTATGAAGCAAGAACTCCTATCTTACTGTATCAATTACTATTAGCTATGTCACTATTCAATTCTCCTATATACAACAAGACTGATTTTAAGGCACCTACACTACCAACTTTATCAATAAAAACAATGTTATTTAGCATTAAACATTATGATCATCTTAAAAAAACAATACAATGAATTCTTATTTCTCCCCATACATACATACAGTATTTGCCTCCTATATAAGTCCCACCCTTAATTTGTTACTCTACATATATTAGTTTAAACATACAACATGACATTAATCATACGGATTGAATCAGGATATATGGGACACTTTAGCTATATGCATTTCACGGACAGTGCCGCTTCCTCATGAGCAAGACAGGGACATAATTATGCTAGATGCTGATCATATACGGGGAGCACAGCATTAAAAGATCCACAGCGTCCTAGCCACCCGGGTGGTCACAGAGACACAATCACATGGCCACAGATATCTCCATCTCTTGCTTTTAAGTCTTGACTACTGGCTTACATGGGAAAATCTCCATATTCCTTATTCAAGTATCCTGATTACAGCCCCAAAGGGAGAGCAGTACTTTGATACATACAACAAAGAGAAGAGATGGAGTTTTCCAACTGGTCAGTCCAAAAAAGAGCAAAGATGGTAGTTGTATTCATATCACCTCCAAGTAATAACCAACATCTATTCCTCTCATAGTTTATACTTGACAAATGAGACTCTAATCATATGTGCAAAGTTTTGGGGGGGTTTTCTTACATTATCACTTTGGTAGAAATGCAGGTATCTGCCTGTCCAAACATATTTGTTCTGACAATTGAAATTATTTTGAACAATCCAGAAATAACATTGAAAAGTGTGTTTGAGTTAAATAAAGTGTTGTTGATTAGCCTACACCAGGGGTCTCAAACTCAATTCACTTGGTAGGGATGCACAGATACTTTTTGAGTACCAGTGCAGATACTTGGCATTTTCATGAGAACTACCAGGGTTGCAGAGGTTGCAGCTGGGACCGGGCTCTGGCGCTCCCCCACTGTCCTGGAATCATTACTCTGTATTGTTTTAGAAAAACTGTCACATGACAATAAACAAAAATGTATCAGTACTCGTACTTGTAAGTACTCAGCAAGTACCAGTACTCGTACTCGCAAAACTGGTATCTGTGCATCCCTTTATTTATAAAAACAAAATCATACATTAAAACAGAGATGTACAAATCCCAGGAGCTCCGTGTGCTCCTTACAAATGACAGCTGCCTCCTAATTTTTGAATTTTTCTCTAGTGTAGTCTTGGAGCTGAAAAGTATCGGCACATGTACTCGTACTTGCACCGAGTACTGTACTTGGTATCTGTGCAACCCTACACTGGGGAGTTGCTGGACAAATTTTCTTCTCCCATGGGGGCCAGTTGCCAAAATTCATACTTCAACTTAAACTATATTTGGTACCAGTGTTAATGTGTGTGTGTTTATGATGTCAGGATATGTGTTTGGGATGGTTTCTTTGTATATGAATGTCAGTATATTTTTTTAGTGTGGTTTGTTTGTATTGTCAGGATCAGTTTATATGTTTTCCCATTTTAAATTTGCAGGCAATAGCAAATTTCTCTGATCACTACCAACATGCAATTTTAGTTTTAAAACAAACACTAATTGCTTCCATTGCTAACAATGGGAATCTATGACTTACACATCACTGTCAACATCATTAAGACAGTTCAAAGCCTAATTAGATATCATGGCAACACTTGGTATTAACTTGTAACCACGTGGTGTGATTAACAGTTACTAAAAATACATCAAATCAGATGCGTATAACTGATGACATGTATGCATATCTACAGTGCTAGTTTACATCTTATTTATCTGTAAAATGCAGGAAAAAATACTCCGATGTATGTTTAAATATAACTTGAAAAAAGTGAGGTTTAGCATCTGCCAGAGAAAAGAAAATCAGACCTTTGATGACCCCTGGTGAAAAAAATAAGCACTGCAGAGGAGTTAGCAAAGAAGAACATGAAATACTATTTACAAGCATAATAACTCTAATTTACTGTTCAAGCCGCATGAAAAAATAAATATGCACTTGGCATGAAATAAGCTATAGCTATGCTATTTTAACGTATAAATATATCCTTACTAAACTATGCAAATACATTATTATTTAAACCCTATTTAAATACTATTTCTCGTGATTCATTACACAGCTTTCACTTCCATGTGCAGTATTCAGCAAATCAAATACATGATAATTTGAAGTGAAAATGTATATGTTTACCAAGTCTTACTTAATATTTGAAATGTTAAAAGTATTTATTACTATTAATAATAAATACAAAATATTTCTACATCTGCCTCTTGTGCCTGCTAGGTTTGCTGTTTGTTGCATTCTCACAGAATGTAATAATCATTTCATTTTTATTATGTATTACTTTCTTTGGACTTTAAGATTACTTTCTTAATACTGATAAAAGGAATACTCAACTCTGGTGCTCATACTTGCTGCTTTCTCCTATCCTATGCAGTTCAGCCATAATATATGACCTAAAAATGAACACGGTGGTGGGGAATCATTCTGCTCCTTCGTCTCTCTGCTGCCTTTGGAGGTTTACACTGCCTGCATCAATGCTTGTTCTTACTCCCAAACTACAGGAATCGATCAACCTCCTTGCCCAACTGTGTTTCTGCATAGCTTAACCAGATTCCACTCTCCTGACATTCTTGGAATAATTATGGTTGATATCACCTTTATCCCTTATGCCACTTAACTCTTCTCACCTCTTCCACTGGCCTTTCATTTTGGTTCTCTGCTTCTTCTTACAATGATGGTCATATGATTGACCTTATATTTAATTGTCTTAGCTTGACATCAAATAGTTTTTACTCTTTTCATGTGCTGACCATAATCCTCTAACCTATACACTCATCCCTTAAGCCCCTCTTAAAAGAAGTATGGACATTTATGGTGAAATCTCCACAACATAGATCTTTGATTATCTGCAACCTGTTATTACTATATCATTCTTAAAGTGACACTGAATGCAGGAGTTAAAGTGACATTAAAGACTAACCCCCCTCCACCCCCCATGCTGGTGTAAGGACTTACCTTAAATGATGCCTCTTGATCTGATCATCTTCTTTACAGTAGTTTTCAGAAGTCCCTCCAGCGCTGGTTCTGGTCTCTGATCCAGCACTAACTGCTGTCTCTTCCTGTCCCATGGAGTCTGTGTGGGTGCACACTGCCTTCATTGACTTACCCTTTGTCTCTCCTCTACTCCCGGTTGCAGATCTCTATTGCACATGCACCCGCCCCATGATTCTTAGCGGCCACCCGAGAAAGTTCTGAACTTCAGACGGGAGCGTGCAGCGGAGACATAGGTAAGTTTTAACCTTTTTGGTAATCTTTTTTTTTTTTTTATGTTTTTGCATATATCTACTGCTTGCTAGCAGTAGATACATGCAAAAAAACAAACAGAGGATTCAAATATACTTTAAATCTTAAAAATGCAATCAAGTACCTTATCTATTAACAAAAATGATTTATTGTTGAACAACAAAACTGTAAAAAAAAAATTACAGCAGAAATATATGAAGATAATATAGTGCTATGAGTAACACAACTGTTGCCCATTTGTGGTCCAGGCATTAAAGTGACACTAAACTAAAGTTAAATGCATTCACATACGCTAACAATTAACAAAAATCTATCTTATTTGTGTATCACCCGACTGTATATCCTCAAATCATCTCTGAATTGGTGCTGACACTGTCCTACCTTCTGGAGGGTGGCTACTTGTGTTCCCCATGCTCCCTGTGTGTGTTGTAGAGTAGCCACCACTCCAAGCTCACTCCCATGATGGACTACAATCTCAATTCAAATTAGTAAAGTATGGGGGAGTTTGTAGTCCATCACAGGAGTGAGCTGGAGTGGTGGCTACTTTACAACACACACAGGGACCATGGGGAACAAAAGTAGCCACCCTCCAGACGGAAGGACAGTGTCAGCACCAATTCAGAGATGATTTGAGGATCTACAGCAGAGCCATAAAGAGATACATTTTTGTTAATAGTTGAGGTACTTGAATGCAATTTTTAAGATTTAACTCCTGAGTTTAGTGTCACTTTAACAAAAAAAAAACATGGTAGCAGTCAATCATTAGCACAACACAGTAACTACAATTTTGAAGTTAGTTTTCCACGTCACCCATGTCCCACGTCTACACCCATAATACCACATGGAAACCCCAATGGAAACCCCAATACACCCCATTTTGCAAATTAACAATTCTCCCCTTACTTGAGAAGCAGGAGAAGGCAGATCTATGAACAGCCATAACCAATAAATGCCAGGTTCAAGATGTCCACCCACCATCTAGTAGAAACTAACAAAAGCAAAATGTTTCTTAAGTTTGAGAGAAAACAAAGACTTGAAACAATTTCTATTAGACAGTTGGCAGGCTTCTGGAGCAAAAGAAAATAGCTGAGATTTCAGTGCCTCTGTTGTGAACTTTGTTGTGAACTTTGAAGATACATTTATCCACAATACCTACTGACATGAATGAGGGCTTGTTTGCAGGTCTGGGTGCAGGTTAAC
The DNA here is from genome assembly GCF_000935625.1 of Nanorana parkeri. Classification (NCBI taxonomy): domain Eukaryota; kingdom Metazoa; phylum Chordata; class Amphibia; order Anura; family Dicroglossidae; genus Nanorana; species Nanorana parkeri. The sequence goes on along the minus strand of NW_017306826.1, from coordinate 363,948 downwards.
CTTAAATGTATGTATTGTGCCCTAGCTTTCTTTAGTTATATATAGAAATGTAGACAATGGTCACAAAATAGGAATTAAGTTTATTAATAGAATAGGCTTTAACTGTGTTTAGGGCACATGAACATGCTTACTTGACTCTTAATAATGTGCACATTTTTGTTTATAACCTCTCTGGCATCCCTCTCAATTTGATGAGAATATCCTAAACTAAAAGAAAAAAACAATCTATCCATTACTCTTTTTTCCAGCCAAATGTTTCTTCTGGAGTTTAAGGTACCACATACACATTCTTCTTATATTTATCTAGTCCAATTTAACATCCCTGACTACTTTTAGGACAGTCACCAGAGATACTGTACGTTAACAGAGAAGTTTTCCTAGACCATGTTTTATTTAGGGAAAAAGTAATTTGCAATGCAAACATTATAACCAGACACAGGCCTTTTAGATGGGCACCTGCAGTTCCGATCCCCAGGGGATCAATAAACGCATCCTCTGCCGATCAGAATGGATGTCAGATCCATGTTCCTCCAGTTTTTTCCTCCATCCTAAAACTGAAAGTACCGGACCTATGTTGGTCTATGGGGAATCAGATGTATAAGGACATGTGTCCGTCTACATCAGATTACCTCTGATCTGGCACGGTCAGGTCCATCAAAACGGAACTCTGATCTGTTTATTTTTCCAAAGCTGGGTGTAACCGGATGTAAACAGATGTACCGTATTTGCCGCCATATAAGGCGACTGGGCGTATAAGACGACCCCCTACTTTTTCTGTTAAAACATAGGTTTTGGGCTATACTCATCGTATAAGACGAGTACAGCCCAAAATAATGTTTCAATACACCCACTAACCTGTATTAGGTTAGTGTGGCTCGGAGTTAATTTTCAGTACCATAAGCGGTAACCCCGAGCCACACTCGGGATTACAGTCTCTTAACTTGTCCACGATCCCCGCTGTGTCCTCCGTCTTCTGGGTTCCGTCCCTTGCGACCGTCCGCGCCGCAGGGGGGCGGAACCGGCAGGAATTTTAAAAGTTTTTTTAAAAACGACCAAAAAAAATAGAACAAAAAAGGAAAAAACTAATAAAATAATCAGACCGCCGGGGAGGCTAATCTGTCAGCCCGCTGGATGTGTGGTAATACTGTATGTACGGTTGCTTCGGCTACATACAGTATACCGCGCTGAGCCAATCACGGCGAGAGATGTACTCTGCCAATCCGAGCAGGCTTTGTATTCATTAATAGAATACATCGCTCGCCGTAATTGGTTCAGTGCGGTATGTAGCCGAAGCTACCGTACATACAGTATTATCCGCACATCCAGCGGGATGACAAAGGGAGAGATGGGGCATGTCAGACCAGGTGCTAAATGCACACTAAATAAGGTATACGCCGGATTGTATACCACAGGGTGCATTCCTCGCTGTAACGCGGAAGCCGCTCATTCCGCCCAGCGGCACCACCACTTCCTGGGACTATTTAAAGAAGAGGTAGCATGGCGTTCCACTATTGGAGTCAGAACCCCTGCTGCCTCCTGAACCGCAGCCACCCCTGTATGTACCCCGGAATTCCAGAGCCTGGACCACCGCACCTTCAACCCTGAGGATCGATCCCCTCCTCCTACTCACAAAACCAAACCGCAAGTAATGCTCTGCAATGAGTCCTTTGTAAAACATACCTACAAGTCTCATATGTGACTAAGACTGTTTTTTTTTTTTTTTTTTAAATTTTTTTTTACCCTTCTTTGACATGGGTAAATCCGTTGCAGTGGTACTATAGGGTGCCAGTATTAAAGAAGCTGTGTCCGGAGCTACAGGAATCTGCTTCCTCACGCGGCCATTGCCAAGCCACGCCCCGACTAAGACTGTTTTGAACTACCACCTGTGCTCTGGAACAACTGGCCAGTAATACTTGTGTAGGCTGTGGCCAATCTTACCATTGTTGATTTTCCTTACTTTGACTTCAGTGACCTTTTGGCTAACGGGTTATGAGGTAATAGCCCTGTCTGCAACCCTTAAAGGAGAACTATGAGGTGAGTGATTTTCACACAGCCTCATAATCTGAGCTGACCTGTGACAATGAAACTGTCACAGGTCGGCTCAGTAGATCGGGAAGTGAGCGAACACATACCGGTGCTCGCTCACTTCTGAATCCTCTCACTACAGAGAGCCGTGACAGGGGAGGGACTGGATTCCCCCCTCCCCTGTCCGATCCTCCAGCGCTGACTGGCAGAACGGACGGGGGAAGGGGCGGGTACAGCTGGCTCTGCCTCTAGATAGGCAGAGCCAGCTGTCACTCACGCAGCTGGGCGGATCCAGACATAATTGCTGTAGCTCACGATATACTGAACTCTGGGTGACAGAAGGACGCATGTTTGTGTCCTCCCGTTACTCTTAGGAGAACTAGGGGGAAAAGCCCATACCCCATAGTTCTCCTTTAAGATAATTCCATACGGCTGTGATGCTAGAATCTCAAACTCTCCGCTGAGACTGAGAGTGACGCCTGAGATTCCTGCCTGAGAAGCCGTCTCCCTTTGCAACCTTAATACACAAACCTCCGCAGTTGCAATCCAAACCGTTACTCACTACAGCAGACATGACAATACGGTATGTCCGTTTAGATCTGGCTGCCCAAAGACTAACATTGGGCTTCCGATCAGGCCGTCTGAAAAACCAACAGGTGGACCTGATCGAAATACACATGTGAAAGAACCCTAACTGCATGTGTGATTACAATGTTTGATACAATGTATTCTAAAAATAAGAAGTGTAATTCTGCATGTTGTTTGGAATGACATACATTTTGAAGAGTATGTCTTGAATAGGTATCTCCATTAAAGTGATGGGGGATGTCAGGATATGATGCTGGAAGAAACAGTGGGAAAGTCCACTTTGTCCATAATAGACACACGTATATAAAAAAAAGCAAAGAAACTTTGAGTTGTTGCTTACAGCTACTAAATCAGACCCTCTACACCACTCCACCTCCCTAATTAAAAAAAAAAAATTGTGTTAGTTTACAAATCAGCCACAGTTAATTTGGATTGAAATTTGTAAAAAGCACTATTTAATATATTTATAAATATATTTATGGACAATGTTTATTAGGAATTCTTAACACCAGTGTAAATTTTGGCAGAGCACCCTTGCAGCATCTGTTGCTTAGAAACTAAGTTTTGTATATCTTGGATGTCAATAGGTATGCAGTGTTTACCCTGTTTTAATTTTGGTTGCTTTGGGCATCAGTGACTTGTTAGAGGCTATGAGGGAAGGTTCTTACCATTGTCTTAGTGGGTAGATTGGCAGAATTTATATAAGGCCCTCTTGCAAGCAATATTTGTCTAACAACACTGAGAGGACCTTCAGTGCCTAAATAAATAAAGTATATAGTGGTTTATTAGTTTAAAATAAAGGCCCAACACTGCAAAAATGTCTAGTCAAAGAAAACTTATTTTCAAGGCTGCTGAGCATAAAAGATAATGCAGCTAATGTTGACATTCTGCATATTCACTGTTCTACGGATTTAAAGTGTTGCCAAAAATGCCGGCCATATGGGAACTGCTAATGTTTTAAAAAATACCGTATGGGGGGGAGCAATTATTTTATTAATGCTTAAAGTGAAAGCCTCCTTTAAGATAAGTTGGCACCCAGATATCCAGTCCTCCTCCCAACCCCCTAAGTAACCCATGTTACTTATTCACAAAAAAGAAATATTTGGTCAGCTAGTATCCCCACTGTCAGGACCAGCTGTGGACGCAAGCTGTCAGAACAAATAGTGACGAGTTGTTTCACCTATAGCAGCCGCCGTTCCCATAAGGAAGCATGCCTACAGGTACTTGGATGCCCCCAGGACTTAAACTATGGGGTCTATTCACGAAGCAGCCGAAGGATCTAGCCGTAGCTTCGGCCGATCCTTCGGCTAGCTTCGGCCCCAGGACCCCTTTAGTTCAGTAGAACCGAAGGGCTGTTGTACGGGCTATTCACTATAGCCCTACAGCTCCCGAACTTGGCCGAGTGGCTCAGTTGAGCCGAAGGCATATGCGTCGGCTCAGCTGAGCCGCGCTGAAAGCTGAAGCTGGCCGAGTGGCCGGCCGACAGCCTGCTTCTGACAGCTGGGCGGAGCCAGCCGTGATTTTACGGCTGGCTCCGGCCACTTGCAGAGAGATCAGCGTCCCTGGTTACCAGCTAACCAGGGACACTGATCTCCAGACAGCAAACTCTCCCGGGCGCTCCGGGAGTCTCCCGGCCGCCAAGGAGAGAAACACTGCTTTTTCTTTTTTTTTCTTTATTCTGACACGGAGCTGTGTCAGAATAGAAAAAAAAAAATTAATAATTTTTGCCCATAGGAATGCATTGCTAAATTCCTATTGGCTATTTCAATTTGCAATAGCCAATAGCAAACTAGCATTGCACCCGCCCTCTGCTGCAGTTCTCCATCAGGTCCCCACTACTGATTGACAGCAGCAGAGGGCTGGTACAATAGCTAGTTTGCTATTGCAAATTGAAATAGCCAATAGGAATCTAGCAATGCACTCCTATGGCCAAACATTTTTTTTCCATTCTGACACGGCTCCGTGTCAGTATAAAGAAAAAAAAAGAAAACGCAGTGTTTCTCTCCTGGGCGTCCGGGAGCGGGAGACTCCCAGAGCGCCCGGGAGAGGTTTTTTTTCTTTTTTTTGGGACGGCAGCAGAACCGCCGACCAATAGAAAACTGTTGGGCGGAGCTAGCTGTCATTGCTAGCTCCGAAAAATCGTTTTCTATTTATTTTTTTCTACTTTTTAATAGCCAAGCCGAATGCCGATCAGCGGCATTCGGCTATTCACTCACTGCTGTTCGGCATCTATAACAACAGCAGCGGGTAGCATGTCAGAACAGCAGCGGGTAGCATGTCAGAACAGCAGCGAGTAGCCTGCCGGAGGGTCGGCTTAGCCGATCCAGATGTTGGATCGGCTGAGTCTAACTCCTTCTGCACTTCGGGTCGGCCGAACATGCTCAGCATGCGAAGCCACTCGATGTACGGCTGATTTCAGCCGATATACGGCTGAAATCAGCCGTAGCAGCCTGAAGTGAATAGCCGAACAGTGTTCGGCTCACTTCACTTCAGTCATTCACTCGGCTGCCTGTGGCAGCTTAGTGAATAGACCTCTATATGTTCTACAGGTGAAGCCACAGGCTGGCCAGAGGTGCTAAACCAAGGTACGGACCGAAGTAGAAAGACACTACCAGAGAGTAATCAGGGACGAGCAGGAGTCAAAGGCTGGCGGCTGGAAATGGTAATCCGGGTACAAGCTGAAGTCAGGGCTGGCAGAAAGCAAAGCGTAATCCACGGACAGGCCAAGGTCAGAACCGAAAACAAACAAGGTTTGCAGACACAGGATTTGCAGGGACAGCACACAGCTTGTATAGCAAGAACTATAACAAGCACTGGGGAAGAGGCTGATGATGCTTAAAAAGGGAGCCACCAGCAACAAGGCCAATCCCAGAGAAGGAGGTGTGTGGTTAAATTAATTAAAGTGACATTAAACCCTCAGATTTTTTAACATAAAACAATAGTGTAATGTGTACCTTACTGTAATCCATGGTTGTTTCCCTTCTCTTTGAGGCTCTTCATTTTAAATACTAATGTCTTCTCATGCTTGGGGAGAACTTCCCTTTTCAGCTCAGGGCCTCTTCCTGTAGTGCTGGCTCAGATTACAAACCCATACAAACAGATACACAGACACCGTGTATCCATTCCTGAGACAAGTCAGTCTGCTGCAAAACAGAAGTTCTGCAGAGCATGTGAACAGATACAGATTTAAAAGGAAGAGCAGCAAAGAGAAGGGAAACAACCATGGATTACAGTAAGGTACACATTACACTATTGTTTTATGTTAAAAAATCTGAGGGTTTAATGTCACTTTCAGCCACAGCTGCTTAGACTAGTGCTGCAGCGAGACACAGGCTGATTAACCCTCGCCAGTCAGGGCTGCAGCCAGCAATACAGGCTGCTTGACACCCACGACGTTGTGTACATTCAGCTGCCAGCTGGGAAATATTCCGGCTGCCAGCTTTATGGGGCAGGAAATGTGTCATTTGTTAATAGGACCCTGGTGGCCATTAGCGTCTTAGCAACCAATGAATGAACAATAGAAATCACCTACTGTTTTCTGGAATTAGCAACCAATGACACATCCCTGGTTCCATTCAGTTGCTGAATTGAAAATCATATGGCTGGTGGCTGACTGGGGCTAGGAATGCGTCAGATGCGTCACTGGTTGCTCGGATTCCAGCAGCTGCTAGCATCATAGCAACCAAAGGCCCTGCGCATGAAGCTGTCACATTTAGAAAAGAAAACACTGCTACTAAATGTATGACTTCCTGCTGCAGCTAGAGGTTCGTCCATTCCTCGATTAGGCAGAGTTTCGTTGAAACCCTGCATTGGACTGAACTTGAACCGCATCCCTAATCTTAGCCTCTAGTTTAGTAGAGAGTTGACATAAACACACTGGCAACTGTGACAGTGTTCACCAGAGGCATGCCTTGAATGTAGCATGTAGCATACACTCCGCATGCAATGGTAGGCAACATGTAAAAAAATTGTGGAAAACATGGATATCTTTGATTAAGGATTTATTAAACATTACTCAAACATTTCTAACTTGAACTTTCCTTTGGGAAACAGTTAAAATCAGTATGTTTGACCTCATATAAGGTTTCCTATTTTCTAAGTGTGCTGTGTGTGAAGTTAGGCAGTGGACAAGCTTATACAAATGAAGTAAAATTTTAAAATGGGAAAAATATCAATCCTGCACAGTGATATAATTAAAAATGATATATTGAAATTTGCACATAAGACAAGTTATGATGGGTTCTCTTTAAAATAGACCTTGCATTAACAAATGCATGTTCTGCTTAGTATACAGTATGTGGACCCCCATCATAAATAGCCTCTTCAAAATAATTGGAAAATGCTGAGCATGATGCGCAGTTTGTGTGACAAACATGCAAAAAAAACACATCGTTAAAGAAAAACACTGGAAGCTCAAAAAAAAGTGTATGAGCTTCTATGCCGTGTTTGTCGTGTGTAGGGCAAAATGAAATGGATGAGCTGCTCTATGCACAACAAAAAGGACAGCGTATTCTCCCCGTGAGGTATATCAAAGTTATTTAATAAATAATAAAAAGATTAAAACTATTCACAAACGGAGTTGATCATATAAGCGTGTATGTACCGATATCCTGCACCCAAACATCACATGTCAGAAGAAGCAATAAATTTGATATACTTCATGAGGAGAAGAAGCTGTTGTTTGGTTAGTTTTTTTTGCATGTATCTGAAGATTTCCCTTTCTGATGTGGTCTGCTGCCTCCCTCCAAAGAAGATCATTTTGTTTGAAGACAGTGATGGTACAATGTCAGCGCTGACTATTATATGTATATGATGTTGATGGCTCTATGCACAACGCACGTGCAAAAATGCGATTAAACGCAATATGCAATGACGCATGTTGCAAGTGTGAATGGAGGGAAAGCGAATTATTTTTGTTCGTAAACCAAAAGAAAAGGAAAGATGGGGCTTTAAAAGTGTCTACTGAATAATGCCAGGGACTATAGCTAAACATAATGTCATGTAACTCATCAATATAATAAAATTCATTTTTAATAAGGTAAATACATGATTGACGGGGTATATAAAAACATCTCATAATCATCTTAAAACAATAATACATAAACGGCATGTCACCTCTACGCGTTTCGCCGTAGCTTCGTCAGGAAGTTAGTAGAGGTAGCCTGTGAATTCTATATGAATATTATTGTAAGCAATCAAGTACTTGGAAATAACCACTTACCATACATGACAATTATTAATATAGATCAATAGATAAATAAATAAATACCATAAATGAGATATGTGATGATAATGGTGAAAAGACTCGCATTTGGGGGAGCCCCTCCACTCAGGCAGGACAAAAGGTGTGGAGATGCCAGGGGCAAGTGGGAATTGCAAGCTCCCATGTCTGTCCTTAAGCAACCTATAGAATAAATAGAGTCCAATGTTTCACTAGGTATACTTTCATATGTGTATATATATATATATATAGGATATCACATGTAACCCGACAGAACAATAAACTCTAGGTCCTGCCAGGTACATGAGTGTGCAGATATGTCTATTGTTTGGTAAAGTTCGCCTAAATAAGTAATAGTTTTATATCCATACCAATGACCAATTGTGTCAATATATCTTACATAAATTCACTACAAGTCACTTATATCCTAGATCCTCTATTGATCCAATTGGTTCCATTTTCTTAATAGTGGTCCAAATGTATCTAATACTATTAGAGATCGTCCTCATTGGTATAGATTGTAAAGTATATTCTGCACATAATCATCAAAGAGGCAAAGAACCATTCTAATCATAAAAAAATTATATACTAAGTATAGCCTAGGTCATCAATTATGTACCTTGTGGGAGTAATAGGAACTTCTCATACATCCAGAGCCAAATTGCCCTTCCCCAAGCCCCCGGGACTCCCGTCCTTTTAAGATTCCCTCCGCAGACACACACGCCATCCCGAAGTATCGGCGTGTGACGTGTCCGGCCGGGGCGAGCAATCTTAAAAGGACGGGAGACCCGCGGGCTTGGGGAAGGGCAATTTGGCTCTGGATGTATGAGAAGTTCCTATTACTCCCACAAGGTGCACAGGCTACCTCTACTAACTTCCTGACGAAGCTACGGCGAAACGCGTCAAAGAAATGCAAAAGTACAGATTATTTGATGGAATTTGCAATAATATGATGAATCATTTATTTATTTACTTTTTTGTAATGGAATTAATGTAGAAACTATGAATTACTGCTATTATGCACATTAATCTGTACGAGGTGACATGTTGTTTATGTATTATTGTTTTAAGATGATTATGAGATGTTTTTATATACCCTGTCAATCATGTATTTACCTTATTAAAAATGTTATTATATTGATGAGTTACTTGACATTATGTTTAGCTATATTCCCTGGCATTATTCAGTAGACACTTTTAAAGTCCCATCTTTCCTTTTCTTTTGGTTTACGATTGTAATCAGGGGTGTGGTGTCTCCATTTTAGTGCTGATCCCTATCTATTTCTTTACAATAATTATTTTTGTTAACTTTTTCCCCTACAGTTTTTTTTAAAATATATATTAACACTAACACTGCTACTTATGATGGGATATATAAAGTATATAGTGGACTTTGCATTGTACTGCAAGGTCTGCTTCAAAATGAACCATGGTATTACTCTTACAGGGTTATTCACAAAAGGGTGAAGAGTTTGGAGAAGGCAGGAGAAGTGAACAATCTAGGACAGGGGTGCCCACAAGGTCGATCGCGATCACTGATAGATCGCGATGTCCTCTCCCCCCGCCGGTGGGGCTTCTCTGGATCCCTGCTGCTCTCCCCATCTGTATGCAGCGGGGATCCGATAAGAAGTGAAGGAACCGCTGTCACAGACAGAACTAATGCCGAGCGGTGAGGAGAGAGAGAGAGACGCTCGGCCAGGAGCTGACCTCTCAATCCCCTCACCGCTCGTCCTTAGTTCTGTAACAGCAGCTCCGCTCTTTCACTTCTCATCGGATCCCCCGCTGCCTCTGCCCGGGAGAGCAGGGGGGATCCAGAGGAGAAGCTGGGCCCACGTGTGCGTGGCCGAGCGGCAGAGGCTCGGTACATATCAGTGATATGTACCGGTCCCCTGTGCAGGACAAACACTGGAGCGATCAGCTGATCACTCCAGTGTTTGTAAATAACTGGGGACACATAGTACTATGTGTCCCCAGTTATGAATGAACAGGATGTTTACATCACTTCCTGTTCATTCATGAGTTTCTGAATAGGGAGAAGCACTCTGTACAGAGGCTCCTCCCCATTCAGAAACTGCTTGATAGTAAATAGTTTCTGAATGAATGGGAAGCCTCTGTGCTTTCCATTCATTTAGAATAGAGGCGGCAGAAAAAGAGATTGAGGACTTGTATCCTCAATCTCTTTTTCTTTTTTAAAAGGGAAATATCAGGGGGCTGTTTAGACCGCTAATATTTCCCCGAAACCCCCCCAAGAGTAAAAAAAAATTAAACTTACGAAAATTAAAATAAGAAATAATGAAAATAAAAAAATTGTAAAAAATAAAATTAAAAAAAGTTTTTTTTCTTGCCTCAGGCGCAAAAGGAGCTGGCTACGGCTATGCTCCCGTGGTGCTCATGCGGCTGCCCGCTTAATGTGTCAGACGCTGCAGATGGAAAGGAGCAGGACACCTCTCCCCATGTGCAACAATCGCCCACAGTGTGATCGCCCGCACCCGGAACGCAGGCACATTAGTGCCTGCATTCCGGTCCAGTGCGATCTGCAAACATAGTGCTCGCAGCATTTTTGCGGATCGCACTGGACTGGAACACAGGCACTAATGCAGGCGATCGCACTGTGGCGAGGGACCAGCCTCAGGAGCCTGGCTGCGCTGCCATTGACTTCAATGCACTGCCACGCCCCCTCCCGCCCCTGAATGCAGGTGTTTTTTCGTTGGTAGATCTCAATGAGCTCGTCATTTGAAAAGTAGATCTCCAGATGAAAAATTGTGGGCGCCCCTGATCTAGGACAACATAGCTAACTGGAAAGTGAGCTGAATTGTAGAATTTTTCCAAATCTTTATTTTGTCCTAGATTGTTCACTTCTCCTGCATTCTCTAAACTCTTTAGTGAATAAACCTGTTACTGTTCTATCTATTCTCCTTCTGTGTCTCTCATTTCATAGCTCAAACTGGAAATTAGACCTCTGAAGGTAAGTTTGGTTCTCACACAATGTGCCTCGGTACAATGGCATCAAGCTCATTTTCCAATTGGCTGGAACCGCTTTATTTTTTTTGGCTGAGGTTTGCCAGTAGAAAAATAAATAATTTCAGCCAATGGGGAAAGGATGGATGCAGAAGGGGAAAGTAAAAGTATGCAAAGTGGGGGTTCACAGCTACTACACAGGGATTTCTAAGCGGCTGTGACAGAGAGAGGGAGCAATAAAGAGCTTGCCACAACCTTTAAGCACAAGTACTGGTAGATCGAATAGCAGGAGGAATGCCATAGGTTATGTTAAATTTAAATTTTAGTTCTTAAAAATATTAAATGCTAGCAGTGGTTGCATTCTCTACATCTACCCTAATGTATTTATCCTAGAAAGGTGCTGTGTGGGAAGAGCTAAGAAAACCAAACCAGATTACTTTTTGTTGGCCACAGATTTCTGGGAGAATCAAAGACACTTAGCTGGTGAATTCATTAATATTGAGGCAGAGTGCTTCAAATACTTTATTACATAGTGTGAGAATTAACTTGGTAGGGCATTAAGGACAATTCCACTCGCTTTCCACTTTTTAAGGGCTTCTTTGCCCACTTTTATTAACTCAAAAGTCCACACTGGTTTTCCCTCCTGGGGTTTTCAAACATAAAGTACAGTTTTTTTCATTATAGCTGGCGGTATTCTGCTTTGCGATGTATAATATATTGCTGGGTTTTGTTCTTTGTGACTGTAATGTCTTCCTTATATTGTAAAGCGCTGTGCAAACTATTGGTGCTATAGAAATCCTGTTTAATAATAATAATAATAAATTATGTCCTCGGGAACATAAAATAAACCAATTTTTTTTAATACTCTGATCCCTGTATCCACCGACAAGCGTAGCCTCCCGTCTCCCACGCTGTTAGAAGCTGCATACAGAGCGTACTGGTTACTACTTAAACCGGCGCGCTGTGTGCAGCTTCTGAGAAGATACGCTATTAGTATAGCGAGGAAGCCGGCTGCGCGTTTTGCATCGCTCTCGCTACGCTTAAAAAAAAAGTTTATTTTATGTTCCCGGGGATAAAATGTACCTGGATTTTGTTTAAAAAATTGTGTCACCTTACCTTGGCCTGGTGGTCAGTGGGGGGCTCCATGGACCCTGTTTGTGGAGGGGGGTCTGCTGTGGCCGCCGCAGCTGCAGTGGCTCCCTCCCTCTGCCGACTCTCTTCCACCTGCACCCGGCCGGCCCGCCCGCATCTGATCCTGCTTAGATGGCCGCGTCTGCCTGTTCCAGCCAGCCTGGATCGCATACCGAGGCTATCCGGGCTGGCTGGACCAGGTACACGCGGCCTGGGCATGTTAGAGGGCCGCCGGCTGGGGCCTCCCGAGCACCCCCTTGAGGAGCAGCGGCCGCACCAATCACAGAGGCCGGGTGCAGGTGGCAGCGGGGGTCAAGGGGCCGTGCGCCACTGCATCGGAGAGGCCCAGGGGGGCAATTGCAACCCTGCCCCCAGCCCAGTACGCCCTTGGAAGAACTGCAAAGCCAGCTCTTTCCCAGTAAATGTTTGTGCTTTCTGGAACTGCTCAGCCCCCCTGGCTGAGAGTCCTGGGTGACTATATTGCCAAAAGATACCATGGCATTGCCACGCACTGCCACAATACATTGATTCAAAAATGTTTGTTCCTTCCAGGCATCATCTGCATATGCTCTGGGGGTCTATGTCCTGTTAGATAAGCCTGAAAAAGCTTATACAGGGGTTTACCGGGAGTGATACGCACAGAAATGCCAAAAATCACCTAAAATGAATCTCAGCATTTATGCCAAAAATATCACCAATCACACAGAGTAAACATAGCGACCTTATTGAGAAACATAATTTCTGCAGCTTGTGCAACCTTGTTCTTTTGGTATTTATTCACAGCTCTGTTCCATAAGCGAGGATAAGGACACTGACTGAACATTCACAATAGCAATCTGAAGAGTGCACATAGAAATATCAGTACAGCAATGCATCATACATCTATTGTTCAAATATAAAGGCAAAAACTGATTTATTTCATGAAGGAAATCATAGAAAAGCATTAAAGCAAATGTTCACCTAACAGTGACCCTACATGTTTTTTGCCAAGCCTGGCACTTCATCAAGGACTTTGACAGGCCAGCTCAAACTTGACCTAGACCAGTAACACAACGTACCGTAAGCAGCTAGTGACTCATAAAAGCAATGCCTGGAAGTCCATTTTAACTTTAATTTTCTATTACACATATCTATTTATGTACCTAAATATATCATGTAAATCCTTAATATGCTATTTCTTACAGAGAACGGAAAGTGCTGAAAATTGTCTTTTTTCCCCAATATATTTTCACTGAGCTGTTGAATACAGAATAATGTGATGTACATTTGTGCTGTTCTTTCAGATTTATAGATGAAATGGTTTTCTTGTTCTTGGTGTTGCATTTATTTGTGACAGCAGAGAACAAACGTAATGGTGCCTTTGTTTGTACGTGCTGTTTCTCCTACAGATACTGTGCAGCTCACTGCTCATTACTGACAGTGATGCTGAAAGATGCTCCTGGCTATTTGAGCACTTGCACTAAAGACCTGATTTATTATGGCATTTTATCTCTCTGAGCTCTGTGGCATACACTGTTGGCACCGTTACAAAGAAATGTGTTGTGGGTTATCACTGCACTCTAGAGGCTAAAATAAAGGGTGACCCCAGATAACCATACAACTGAGAAGAATTTAAGATGAATTCATGAGCATTGAGTAAAGCTGGGACATGAATCTGCAGTTGTTCAAAACTTAAAGTGACATTAAACCCTCAGATTTTTTAACATAAAACAATACTGTAATGTGTGCCTTACTGTAATCCATGGTTGTTTCCCTTCTCTTTGCTGCTCTTCCTTTTAAATCTGTATCTCTTCTCATGCTGGGCAGAACTTCTGTTTTGCAGCAGACTGCCTCGTCTCTAGAATGGCTACATGGTGTCTGTGTGAAGGTTCACAACCTGAGCCAGCACTACAGGAAGAGGCACTGAGCTGCAAAGGGAAGTTCTCCCCAAGCATGAGAAGACATGAGGATTTAAAAGGAAGAGCAGCAAAGAGAAGAGAAACAACCATGGATTACAGTAAGGCACACATTACAGTATTGTTTTATGTTAAAAAAATCTGAGGGTTTAATGTCACTTTAATGACTGAATCTAAATTCAACTTTCCCTTTTCCAGCAGCAGGTCATCAGTAATGTTGTACTAGGATGCACTTGTCTAAATATATTTTATGTCAAACATAATAAGAGAATAAAAAAGAACTTGGTTCATGTTTATGCTTTAATTTATAGCAGAAAATACATTTCACAGTAATTTGTTACCCAGATACCACTACCTGAAACAGAGCCAATGTCCCATAATATGTTGACCATAGATGTGAGACTTTTTTCTTGCTTTCCCCTGAACCAAAATTGCAGGAGTGTCTGCTAAATATCCTAGGTCCCCACATGCATGCATTCTATTTATGTTCTCCAGTGGTGAGCACATGTGCACAGACCTCATCCCTGCAACTCTTGATACTCCTTTAATGGGACTTCCTCTTGATCGTCCCATCACTTTGTGCAACTTTCCAATGCCAGCTTTCGTTGCTCCTGGACCTAAGAATTGCTGCCACCTCAAATTTCTTCTGTGCTTCCCTTCTAATATTTCATGCTTTGTTTACTGCTTACTTGGCTTTAAACTCTTGACTTGACTTTGACAAACGTTCTGGTTACGTGTCATCATGTTTCACTGTTTTATTCTTACATCTTTAAAAGTTTGTAAAAACACCCCCAAAGCCTAGTTCGTGTTTGCTGAAGCAACTTTGAGCTTGTAGCAGAAGGGGATGCAGTCACTTTGGTGCAGTGTTCTGCACCAGGGGATGCAGAACACCGGGGCCCAGCACTGCTGATGGGCTTCTCGGGAAGGGGGCGGGTCCTGTGACTAACCTCTTATCTCCCGACCGCGTCCCTAGTAACAGGCGGCGGGAGAGGACAAGTGTGTGTGTGTCACACGCCCGGCCCCCTGCACACACCGTTTCATTTAATTAGAAAAATTGATTATAATGGGGAACATTACACTGTAATGCTGCCTATTGTAATCTATTTCTCTGATTAAATGATTACAGACAGGGCCTCTGTTCTATCATAGTTGTGACTACGTTAGAATGTGTGGCCGGTCACATGGTCACACATTTTAACGTAATCCCGCCCACTTTTTCAGCGTTGGAATATGTGTGACCGCCAATAGGTGAAGCATTCCAACGCTTTCTCAGCTGTTCCAGGGCAGATCGGCATTGCAGAAGGTATGTGCAGGAGAACTGATCTGCCTTGGAACAGCTGATCGGTCCTGAAATGTCACTTCTATCCGACTTTGTGAGTGCTGTGGAATGTGAGATCGCAGTCACAAAGTCGGATAGAAGTGACATTTCAGGACCGAACAGCTGTTCCAGGGCAGATCGGTTCTCCTGCACATACCATCTGCGATGCCGATCTGACCTTGAACAGCTGAGAAAGCATTAGAATTCTTCACCTTTTGCCGTTCACATATTCCATGGCCGTAAAACGTGGCGGGATTACGTTAAAACGTGTGACAACATCACCGGTCACACATTCTAACGTAGTCACAAACTTTGATAGAACACCGCCATCAGGGGGGTATGGCCGGTACCTATGTTAGAGGTCTGGGTAGCCTGGGGGGCCACTTACATGAGTATCAGCTGTACCAGGAGCAGCATGACAGAGGTGACAGGGGAGGGGGTGGAGGAGGCAGGGAGTTGAGAGGAGGTACAGGGAAAGGTACCCCGACGACCAACCCACCTGGGGCCCTGGGTTCGGGGGCCAGTGTGATCCGCCCCCCCCCTCATCTTGGGAGGGGGGCTGCACCAGGGCCCTTTGGTTATTAGGTCCGCCACTGTGGCTGGGTGTACTCTAAAAAGGACATGCCCAGCATGCAGGATACATGAGTGCTGTAGAAATCACTGACCCTTACATTCATCACCGGCACAATAAACAGAACAGGAACCAATTAAGTACGGTAAATGTCCAAAACACAGAACAAATGCAAATGAATAAACACTAAGCCCCCATTCACACTTTGTCAGACAGTGCATGTCACACCTGCGGTGCAATTATTTGTTTAATGGCACCCCAAACTTGGCAAGCAAGGCATGCATCTTGGTGCACGCACAAAAAAGCGCAGTCAAAACATGTGCAAAGCTCACAGCTCAATCTGTTGCAGGAGATTCTGGGCTGTGTTTGTCATGCATAAGCCAGCCCATTGAAATGAATGGGCTGCCCTATGCTGATACACAACAAACTTGCAAAAGCATTACACAGGCCCAGGCAAGTGTTAGTGGGGACTAATTCAGCAAGCAATATAGCAAAAAAATTGTTGTGTAAGATAGCAAAAAAATAATAAAGCAAAACAAAACACTATCACCATATACGGATCTTTTTCCATAATAATCTGCACCCGCAATAAAGGGCAGTTAATATTTCACCAGAACAAAATGTGTCAAATACTGGAATAACTATAAATGAAGATCCCTTGGCTATCTCTCACAAGATTACCCAATTTGCCTCCAGGTGTCAGGTGCTATAACTGGAGGCAATGCTGACATTTTCTTTGACATTGTGGTTTCTGATGTGAGCCTTAACTGACAAAGCTAACACACAAGGATAAGGATAATTATTTAAAAAATAGTTATTTTCAGCTGAGTCCAATTAGATTGAAAAAGTAGTCACATGGTTAAATAAAGATCCATATCTTAAAGGTTTGTAAGCTGAG
>NW_017306826.1:320008-347317 GCF_000935625.1 Nanorana parkeri | reverse complement strand
CCCCCCCCCAAAAAAACCCACAAACACAGCGCTCGGCCGGCTCTCACTTTCTCTCCTCCCCGCTGGGGACACAGAGCAGCGCCCAGCGGGGAGGAAAGAAAGCGCTGTATCAGCAGAAAAATTGCACTTTCGGCATTATGCCAAAAGTGCCATTTTCGGCCAATATGTTTTGGCGGCCGATATATTGGTGCATCCCTAATATTTACAGCAATGCAGAATGGCACAGGTTATAGAGGACTACAACTCCCAGCAATACTTTATATAACAATAGCATTTCTGTATAAAGTAATACTGAGATCTGTAGTCCTCAGCAGGCAATTGCTTGTAAGTCATACAGCAATCGCCTGCTGTTAAAAGCGGTACCAAGAGCACGGCTGCCAAAGCAGCCGTGTTCTTGTTTTAACCACTGCTGCGGGCCGCGGTGTATAGACGTAATGCGGCCCGGAAGTGGGTAAAGTGACTGGGGGGCCTCCAGAGGACACACTTGAGGAGTGCGGCCGGCGATTACAGAGCACCCGGCCCCCCCTCGCTACACCACTGGCCAGGAGTGTCGGATGAACAGATACTACAGAGTCTAGGGGCTTTTTTCAGCTGTTTTGGGGTATCTTGTACCCAACCAGGGTTGGCCTTAGGCCTTTACAGAGCCCCTAAGTGACCACACCCCTCAGTTACCACACCCCTCAGTGGCCCCACCCCTTCCCCCGCAAAAACCACACCATTTAAAGACTCCCATTTTGTTAAGCCCCAAAGAAACAAAATAAAAAGTATGATACAAAAATAAAGATTTTATTCAAAGGTAGTAGTATTCTTATTAAATAAAACAACAGAACGCAAACAAATGGTAAGCAATAAATGTCAAACTAAAATAGAATCTATTAAAATAAAGTGTCAGGATGTCATGCAGAACCCTTTTATCAAGTAAGTGTATCTAGAAAAATAAAAAACAGAACGCAAAACAGAGACTACATGTAAATGAATGAATTACTATTTGCCCGAATATACGAAAAATGTATTCAGGCACATAATAATTTGTTTGAGATCTTCCGACTGCAATGTTGGCCAACGGCGCGTTCTGTGCATGCGTGCTATGCATGTGCAGCGTCAGATGACGTCACATACCAAGATGGCGGTGCCCAACACGTGTGGTGTCATGTGACGTCATGCGCCCCAGCCTCCGGGATGGCGGCGCACATGCGCAGAACACGCCGGTATATAAAACCGAAATAGCATAAAATTGTGTTTGATGAAATTGAATTAAAACCTTTTTAGTTTTCGTTCATTTCATCCAAAACAAATTTTTTGTCTTTGCACATGTCTAATAATATGTGTGTGTAGGGGGGGGTTAATTTGTTAAATTTTTTTTATTTATTTATTTTTATATTTTATTTTTTTACTGTTGGGGGCTTCGAGGAAATATTAGGGGTCTAAACACACCCCTGATATTTCCGTTTTAAAATAAAAAATAACTTGGACACATTGTCCTTAATCTCTTTTTCTGCAGCATCAGCACTGAGTGAATGGGAAGCACTCAGTACAGAGGCTTCCCATTCATTCGGAAAACGGTGATAGTAAAATATTTAGCCAGCCATGAATGGGGAGAAGCCTCTATAGTGAGTCATTCAGAAATTCATGGATGAACAGGAAGTGATGTAAAGCACTTCCTGTTCATTCATAACTGGGCACACATAGTACTCTGTGTCCCCAGTTATTTACAAACACTGGAGTGATCACCTGATCAGTTCCCCCCCCCCGCAGGTTTCAGAGGACATTTTCTCCTCAGATCTCCGCTGACGGGGGAGAGGAGAGCAGGAGGGAGCTCTGTCATGTCGGATGGCCAAGAAGTGAGGAGAGCAGAAGCTACAGGCTGTTGCCATGGCGCCCTATGCAGCCGCACAGCTCGAACACCCCAAAGGCTGGCCCTACCTCCAACCCTCTACCCCCTACATGTTTAAGCCAATGCAATCTGCAAAAAAAATTGAGGGAGTGGAAGCCTGTCTGTAAGTTGTGGTTAGTGGGTCAGTGAGTATTTGTGTACTGCTAAAGGTAAATTGCCAGTAGAAAGGCTAGGAGGGCCTATTAAAATCCAGCAGCTCCTAAGGGAGTAAGTGATACTATTTTAATCATTGTTGATTCAGTGAGTTGTAAAACTAAATAGACGCAATGGGCAGTTTGGAAAGAGATATATTTTCCTGAACTATTTGAGACAGCCCAGTCCTCGCTGGGTCACCTTAGATTCAATCCAAGCCAGGGATTGTAGCATACTAGCTTTAAAGTTACTGAAGCATTAATAACTAAATTAAATATATGAAGTTGTGGGCCCACCTGAACCCTTCACCTAGATTTACTTTCCAGGACATTCTGCAGGACATGGGAGGCACCAAATATTCTAAATTGGAACAGTCTGCAACCATGCAGACCTGTAAATACAGCACACATTGGACTCTGTAATGAGGCATCAGTGGTAGGGCCATTTTGCCTTAATGGCAACTTAACAGTTGACTAGGGTCCAGTGGCTATCCAAAGTCCTGGTGTCCATATCTCAGGAACTATCCAAATTTCTTCACCTTCACCTATCAACGTCCTGTCAGCAGAGAGAACCTGGATTGAGCAGATAGAACAGTAAGGATTTGGGAAGAGAGCAGGGAAAATTCACTCCTCCTTCCAGTATCACATGCAATGAAAATTTTGTAAGTTTGAGGCAGTGATTGCTAGAAGGAGGGTGGGTTAGGCTCTTACACCTTTGTGCTGCTATTCTATATAGGTAAAATTATAAAATTGAGGAAAATCTTACAATCTATTTAGATTTAATGCAGGGATACAGAAGTTAAAGAAGCTTACACTCTGTTAAGACATAAGAAAGCATTGCGGGAGTGGAGAAGCTAACACATTATAAGAGTATACATGAGGGCTACATAATGTGTGTTAGCTTGCAGTTTTTAAAACTATATAGAAAGGGTGCAGAAGATAGTTGAGTCTACAATCCATTAGAGTTCATGAAAGAGATACAAAATGCTGAAGTCCTTATAATTTATTAAGGTATAAGGGAGAGATAGGGCGCAGAGGGTCGGCAGCGGTGTCCTTGTGGGGAAGTTGCCCTCTCTACATTCAGTCCTGCTTTGTACAAGCAGGACTAAATGTAGAGTGAGGCAGCCGATTTTTCGTTTAGATGTGAACTCGGCGACGTCGCCAGGATCACATGTACACAGTGTGCAGCCTCCTCCCCTCCCCCTGCACTTACCTCTCACCTCTGGTTCCGTCTCTCACTGCAGTGAGCAGAGCTGCAGGGTTAAAAGTAACCCTGCCGCTCCGTGCAGACTGTAGACAGTGAGAGGGGAGAGCTGTGCTCTTCCCCTCTCACCTGTCACAGGAGTTCAAGCACAGTGCTGTGCTAGAACTCCTGTATTGGAGGTGACAGGGTCAATAAAGAGAACCTGTTACCTACAATTGCTATCAGACAGGGGATTGTTTTCCCCTGTGTGATAGCAATAAAGTTGGGTGAAATGTTTTTTTAATTGATTTTAAAAAATTAAATTAAAATAAAAAAATAATATGAAATAATTAAATAAAAAGGTGATTAAAAAGTAAAAAATAATAAGAAACAAATTATTAAAAAATAAGAAAATATTTATAAAAAATAAACAATAATAAGATAAAAAAATTATAAAAAAGTAAATATGATAAATAAAAATCTAAAAAAATTAAATTGATCAAAAAATGATTAAATAAAATAAAAATTAAGAAAAATAAGAAGAAATAATGAAATAAAAAAGTAAAAAAATGAATAAAGAAACAGTAAAAACAAATTGACACTAACCCCGCCGCCCTGCCTTCTGGTTGCCATTCTCCATTGATGGGGGGGGGCGCATCGCAGAACCTGGCCTTGGGGCGGCAGGGAGAGTAAATCCGGCCCTGAGTAGTAAATATAGATTACAGTTCATCGGAAAATAAAAAACAGTAATATTAAGGATCTCCTTGAGATGAACATGTGTGTCTTATTGCCTTAATATTACAGGAACAGATGAAAAAGATGTAAGGAAGGAGGCCTGTGAGGGGAGCTAAAGCTGTTAACCTGCATTGGGCTTCAAGTTTTAATTCGGCTCTTGTCATGGGAAGCAGGCTCACTTTCCCATGCAGTCAGCTGTGTTCTGCCTAAATTTGCAGCTTCTCCTCTCTCTGTAGCTATTCTGTTCCCTCTGCCACTCTCATCCACCTTATTAATTTAGCATACTGGTTTCTAAACAGTTCCCTGGTATCACAGTCATGTGTCCCAAAGAAGTAGTGACTCTGCTGTTGACGTTCAACCAGAGTAGAATGGAAAATCACAAAAGCACATGCTTAGATGAGCTTAGCAAACTTTCTAGCAACCTAGAAAAAAGTGTTAGAAAAACTTGCTTTCCAATGTTAAAATAGAGGTTTTTTTCCAAGCACCCATGCCTTTCTATGAAACCTCACCTATAAGACCCTACAGCTTACCTTGTCAGCCAAAGCTAATATTTACTATTCTGGCCGTTTCTAGTTGCATAATCTTCTAGTATTCAAAAGAATAAGACATTTCCAAAATAAAGTACGTATGGGTATTCTGTGTCATTAAAAGTGTAACAGATAAATGAACAATGTAAGCAATATGGATAATGTCATACAATTACCCAGTTATCTGTGGTGAATGAAAGTAATTAACACTGAAAACAAATGAGTTTGGTTTGTGCTGTTTTGATCTATATAAACACCAACGTTGCTTTGTGACATGATTTGACATGTCTTCATTCTAAGTCTCAGTGAATAACTTTTTATTGAAAAGACTGTTAAAATGAAATGTGTGCTTTAAAGACCAATTGGCATATATTTGAAAACTATACCTAACTGAAGTTGTATTTAGAATAAATTTAGGGCTGGTAATGATTAAAATTTTCATGTTCGATTCATCTTTCGACGTCACCGAACTCCTCCCCCTTCCCTTCGTTAGCCGACGGAGCCACTTGGGGAAGGGGAGGAGTCCGGTAACGCCGATGTCCGTGACGTTACCGGATCGCCGTCGGGACTCCCGGAAGCCGGTGGAGAGGTGAGTGTTTTCATTAGCGATCAAAATAATTTTAATCGATAAAAAAGTTTAACGATTAAATCGAGAAATTAATCTTTAATTTTCACAGCCCTAAATAACTTGTAAAGTAACTTTTGAATTTCTGGGCCAGTGGCTGAACACTTTACCCTCCAGGGGGACTGAGTCTTAGGGCTGCATTTCCACATTCATGATTTTACCCCACTGACAGTGCGCTTACCTCTATGTCAGTGGGTGACTGATATGGCGAACTTTATGTCCCCCATCCTTTTTTAGATGGGTGTGGTGGGGTTTCTCTAGGCTGCTTGTTTGGCTGTGGGGACTTCAGCCGTCGGCTTTCCGTTTGGGCCCTCCTTTTGCTTGCAAAGTCTATCTCTGGGACCCGAGTTTACATTAGTTATGCGATAGGCCGATTAGTTACGAGATGGAGGACTTGATCCTGACCTCCCAAAATAGGCATGAACAGTACTTTAAAACTTGGTATTACTGGATGGAGTTTATGGAGTCTCCATAAAGGGTTTTATTGACATAGACCCTTTTCTCCCGATGTGGTCCCTGAGTGCCGAACTTTAGTGGTTTTACGGGTGGGAGTCCCCATGACAATCAGCATGGGTTCAGGAAAGATCGTTCCTGCCTAACTAACTTGCTAACTTTTTATGAGGGGGTAAGTAGAGATATGGACGGAGGTAAGCCGGTAGATGTGGTATATCTGGATTTCTCAAAGGCTTTTGATACGGTACCACACAAACGCTTGCTACACAAGCTGAGGGCTATGGGCATAGATGAGGTGGTGTGTACGTGGATAGAGAACTGGCTACGGGAACGGGTCCAGAGGGTATCTGTAAATGGCACCTTTTCAGACTGGGCTAGTGTAATGAGCGGTGTGCCTCAGGGTTCTGTGCTGGGTCCCATATTGTTCAACTTATTTATTAATGACATCGGGGAGGGTGTTAACAGCGATATTTCCGTGTTTGCGGATGACACCAAAATAGGGAGGGTAATAGACACGGACTTAGACACTATAACATTACAGGAGGACCTGGATAAAATAGGGGGAGGGGCATTAATGTGGCAGATGAGGTTTAATGTCGATAAATGCAAAGTAATGCACTTTGGAATTAAAAATAAACAAATGGGTTATACAATTATGGGTGTGCTGCTGGGGAAGTCAGAAATGGAGAAGGATTTGGTCATTGTAGACCACAAACTAAAAGGTAGTTTGCAGTGCCAGGCTGCTGTAAACAAAGCTAGCAGGGTCTTGTCCTGTATTAAAAAGGGGATGTATTGCAGGGACAAGTCTATAATTTTGCCACTTTATAGATCATTGGTTCGACCTCATCTGGAGTACGCGGTCCAGTTCTGGTCGCCAGTACTAAGAAAAGATGTCCTTGAGTTGGAAAAAGTCCAGCGGAGGGCAACCAAACTAATTAGGGGTATGGAGGACCAGAGCTACGAGACAAGGCTACTAAATTTAAACATGTTCACATTGGAGGTGAGGAGATTAAGGGGGGATATGATTTCCATGTACAGGATGTTCAATGGTGGTAGCAACATTAGCGATAAACTGTTTAAAATTAACTCCATTTCAAAAACTATAGGCCACCACCTAAAATTGGTGGAAAAAAAATTCCAGCACAAGGGTGAAGGGGGTTCTTCACAGTAAGATCAGTTAGGGTCTGGAACTCACTGCCACAGGCGGTAATTTCAGCAAATAATGTGGAATTGTTCAAGAAACTTTTGGACGATTTCTTAAGGGACCGTAATATACAGGGGTACGGGTACTCCTAGAATGAGATCCTAATAGGTTGGACTTGATGGACTAATGTCTTTATTCAACCTCAAATACTATGTAACTATGTAACTATGTAGTTATATACCAGTGGTTGGGCAGCTTTTTCCTTTTCTTTCCTTACGTATGCTCTTTTCCCTCCTCTGCCCCCTCTCTCTCCCTTTTTTTCCTCTCTCAGAATCATAGACCTTTTCTCACACTGACCCTCTTTATGGTATTTGAAGATGACCCTTATGGCATCTCCTTGGAGGATCATTGTTGGTACCTTACAACATCATTCCCCATTGCCTAAATATATGGTATTTTCCATTTTGTTCTGTTCTGTTTGCTCTCATTCCTTTTTCAAATATGCTTGTCATTAACCATTCTGATATGTGAATTTCATTGCTTTAGATTGCACATCCCTTTTATTGTCTCTTCTGCCTCTGTTTGAATCCTTTGTTTATTTTTGAAAATCGCTCAATAAATAAAACATTTATTAAAAAAAAGTAAAACCTTTGAAGATATTTTTAAGTAGACGAAAGGCTATTACGTTTGACTAACTAAAAGACCATGAACTGCTAATGCTTTCCAGGAAACACTACAACTATACACTGTATTTAGAATGGCAGTTAACATAAAATATTAGCCATTATTTTACTACCCCTTTATGATTAAGCCATACACTATTCCTAAGTAACCAAGCCTACTGTTTGCCATTTTCATTGTGAGCTTCACTACATGCAGTTACTTCTTATCTTCTGGAGGCAGCTGCAAGTGCTTTATCCACATGGTTGACTTTATTAAGACCAGTTAATTCACTTCATTTGCTACTGGTAATAGGATGCCGCCACACAGGCAGAAAGTTCCAGCTGGTCCTGATGTGCAATTGTCTTAAAAATATACATTCCTATAGTAGTTATGATTCCAACCTATCTTCTGGTTTCCTTGATTCTACATGAACAATGCTGCTCCGACATTAGCCAGTTTACAGACTGAAATCTTGTCTGATAATTTGGTTCACTTTGCTTTCATGTTAGCTCATCAGTTGTATCGAAACCGCCCATGTCTACCATTGGTGACACAGAGGGTCCACAGAAATCCATGATAGTTTGTCTAGTCTATGGACCAAGATGACACAACTTTGCTTGCATCCTGCAAGGATTTTCTCATTTAGGAAACTTAGCAGGACCCTATCTTCCACGGACACTATCATTTAGCTCAGTTTCAAATTTCTCTGTAAACTTATACAGCTTGGGCTCCACCAGTCCCAATATTTTTTTTCCTACGGATAAACCATTGTAATATGCCCATCACAATGAATTTCCACCACTGCAAGCTACAGCACAGCCACTATGACCTGTTAATTATTCTAATGCATTTTTTAAGGTCTTAATTATTTCTGCTTATGGCTTTTCACTCTCAAACCATTCATCTGAGACAAAGCTCTTTTTCTGTGGAACATTTAACAGTGTGCTTCTGCCCACTAGCTTTGTAACTAGACTGGAACTATAAGTTGACTGATACCTACCAATTGTCCAAAAGCAGATTGGGAGTCCTCTATCATGTTTTGTCCAGAGACAGGCAGCAGTCCGCTATCTCACTGTGTGATTAAACTGTCACTAGAGACACTTTACCTCCTCATTTTCAGGACAGATGTTGCAAGCTTTTTAAATGTTTTTTGGCTTATTAACTATTTTCAGCAATTTATGCTAAACTCTCTACTCTTTCTAAACTAGCTACACTATGCTAAATCTCTCTGAAGAAAAACATTAACCCTGAAGTGTGAAAACCAAAGGCATTAGAGGCATTATAGGAAATTGAAGAAGCATTTTTTGGCCCCAGTATTTAGAAACATCATTATCATGAAAAACAGAAACATAGAAGAGCAAGGGCACTAAATGACCAAGACCTTTTCTAACTGTTTTGTCTAAATAAAGATCTAAGTTTGTCCAAAGCATATTTAAATGTACTTACTGTTGTCTGGCTCAGTACCAGGGGCGCAAATACCCCCGGTGCAGCCGCTGCGGGGCCTGAGGCTGTGTGGGGGCCCAGTGAGGTCCGGTCCTGGGCACCCCCCCGGTGGAATATGTGGCAGTGGTATGGGCGTAACTGCACACTGTGTGCTGTTAATCATTTAATTAGAAAAATGGATTATAATAGGCAACATTACACTGTACTGTTGCCTATTATAATCTATTTCTCTGATTAAATGATTACGGACAGGGCTGCTGTTTTATCAAAGTTTGGTTTGTGACTACGTTAGAATGTGTGACCAGTCACGTGGTCAAACATTTTAAAGTAATCCCGCCCAGTTTTTAAGTGGTGGAATAGCACCACAAATAGGTGAATTCAAATGCTTTGTCAGCTGTTCCCGGGCAGATTGTCATCACAAATCGTATGTGCAGGAGAACTGCTCTGCCCTGGAACTGCTGATCGGTCCGCAAATGTCACTTCTATCCGACTTTGTGAGTGGGGTGGAATGTGAGATCACACTCACAAAGTCTGATAGAAGTGACATTTCAGGACTGATCAGCTGTTCCAGGGCAGGTCAGTTCTCCTGCACTCAGTAAGAAAAAAAAAAATTCAAAGCTCCAATAATGATCAACAGATGAAAATAAAGTGCAAGCGAGGATAACTAAGGGTTCTGCCCCACTTCAGCCTGGGAAGCTGCAACACTATGGGAGAAAAGAAGAGAGAAAGGCGCCCACCCTAGTGTAGATGGTTTTTAATACATGTTCTGACGAAGGGGGCGTGGCCCCGGAAACGCGTCATCAAAAGGAGTCCTGTGTTGATACACAGGCATCTGTGCAGCTGATATTCAGATATCGTTCTGGCTCATCTCATATGATTTTACTGATTCTCATTGTGAGTATGCTTTTACCTTGTACTTTAGCTCACAATATTAAAAACCATCTACACTAGGGTGGGCGCCCTTCTCTCTTCATTTCTCCGAGTTCTCCTGCACATACCATCTGTGATGTCGATCTGCCCTGGAACAGCTGACAAAGCGTTGGAATGCTTGACCTATTGGCGGTCACACATTCCACCGCCGAAAAACTGGGTGGAATT
This sequence comes from Nanorana parkeri, assembly GCF_000935625.1. Classification (NCBI taxonomy): domain Eukaryota; kingdom Metazoa; phylum Chordata; class Amphibia; order Anura; family Dicroglossidae; genus Nanorana; species Nanorana parkeri. The sequence goes on along the minus strand of NW_017306826.1, from coordinate 337,421 downwards.
AGGTTAAAATGTGTGAACACGTCACCAGTCACACATAGTAACGTCACAAACTTTGATAGAACACCGCCATCAGGGGGGTACGGTCGGTACCCATGTGAGGGGTCTGGGGGGCCTCTTACATGGGTATCAGCTGTACCAGGGGCGGAATGGCAGAGGAGACAGGGAAGGGGGTGGAGGAGGCCAAGCCCCAGCAGCAACAGGTAAGAAGGGTTGGGAGGAGGTACAGTGAAAGGAACCCCAGAGACCAGCCCACCTGAGGCCCTGCAGAGCCCACCATAGTCTCAGATGTGCTGTGCAGGATCTATGGTGTGCTCTGCAGGGTCGCTCTCAGGTGGGCTATGCGGGGTCTCAGGTAAGCTCAGAGTCCAGTGCGTTACTAAGCCCTGAGTCCAGTGCGTTACAAAGCCCTGAGTACAGTGCGTTACTAAGCCCTGAGTCCAGTGTGTTACTAAGTCCTGAGTCCAGTGCATTACTGCAACATTAAAGACCGCCGGGGGGAGCGGGGGGTTTGGGGGGCCAGGGGGAGGGGGGACCAAGATAAAATCTTGCACCAGTGCCCTTTGTTCATTAGGTCCGTCACTGCTCAATGCCTCTGCTGGAAATCTGTTCCAAGCATCAACTACTCTTAGAATAAAATAATACTAAGGTTAGTTTTGAACTTCCCTCTTGTAAGAGGTCACAGCCTTATGTTTGTGATCCTATCTCAGTGTCCTCTGCCCTAGTTATACAGTGATACACTGTCAAACATTGTTTATTTCAAAGGGTCCAGCCATATGGTTTGGTGTGTTCTTCTAGAAATGTGTCCTTGGCAATGTTAATTTTTTTCAAAAAAAGTTCACACCAGCAGAAAAAACTATGTAGATTTAGACAGAGTTAGAAACTTACTCGAGAGGAGGGAAGTACCTGTCAGGAAGACATTTGTGCCCCAGTGCAGTAATCCTCAAAAATACTTTCTTTAGGTCTAAGATAGGTGAGCATCAAGGAGTCCAACAGACCCTGGACCTTATTTCATGTCTATATGGAGGGCTCTGTTACACAGGATTTAAATACTTTAGTTGTATCCTATACCATTTGCACAAGGATAGTGACAGTGAACTCCTGTCGTTACCTATTGTGACCCCTTATGTGACAGTGAACTCCTGTCGTTACCTATTCCTCACAATCTGCAGTCTCATCCAGTGGCTGTCCACCATGGAATGGCTCATTTTGTCAGGTTGAAGGCTCTGCTTTCAGAAACCACTTTGGCTAAGGTCTTCTTCTAGGATATCTTACATTATTTTGGATACAGAGTTATGATGTACATGTGAGTTGGTATGAATTCATCTTAGTTTCTCAGAAAATTACTATACAGTATTGGAAAGATTAATGTTATTAGTGAGGCAAATAATGCTACTAATTGTTGATGTTAGGAATTAATGGTCAGTTGCCTAAATGTGTGGGCTTATGTGCTATATGTGTCAGGGCTTACAATTTTTGTTTCATGCGACTTGTCTTTCTTTTTATTATTTTCTTGTTTGCGGCTGATTGTTGTTTCATATGTCCCTAGTCAGTAAGGTATACTGCACCACAGGTAACTGAATATTTTAACCTTACGCTTTCTCAAGCCAGTGTGTACAAATTTGTTTTAAAAGTTAATTTCAAACTTTTCACTCTCAGAAGAAGAAAGGTTATCACAAAGTGTACAGGTCAGATATCTCATAACATCTGCTAGTTTCACCTTAGAATGACTTTAGTAGCTAGGAAAAAAAGAATAATTTGTCTCTACAGTGTGGTTTCACAGGCAATAATTCATGTGGTGTGTTACACAAATAGAATCATTAGAGATGAACATCATTATAACTGTGTTTCACAATCTTATGCAGGGATGCATTTCAGCAGTCGCTAAACACATCGCAAAAACATCATATGAAATGGTTCTTTTTGTCTTACCCTTATATTAGTTTTTATTTATATTCATAGTCTAATGCCACCTTATCAATTAATAAAAGCTGAATATGAAGTTATCATAGGATGACCAAGGACACTGGCACAGCTGTTCTAGATTTTGTCTGATCCAGTTGTAATAAATTCCCCTCTATGAAGTTCTACATTTTGTAGTAGTAATTCACAAAATCTCCAAATTCCAGTGCTATGTGAGCTTGTATCAGACCCTTATCAGTGAGCTTAACAATTGTCACAACTTGGAGAGGCTGCCGTCTTGAAGGTAACTGGGAAATTTCCTCATAGTACATGCAAAAAGAGCATAAAGACAGCGGAGGCTGTACAGGTACAATAAGGGCATGCTGGGACTTGTAGTTCAACTACAAGTCTGAAAATGCCTTCATTATCCCTGTACACCACATATCACCCTGGGAACTACAGGTCCCAGCATGTTCTCCTTGTCCATGAGTACATTAAATTGCACGTTTTTGTGCGCAGATTGTGTAACACCGATGTAAATGGGAAAACGCTCATTAAACATGCTTTAAAAATGTGCAAAGCGCACAAAACTGCAGCAAACACGCATTGTTGTATTTGTCTGTTGGCACTTTTCAGCTTGGTACAGCCCTGTCTCTATTTTTAGTCCTGATTGGATGTTAAAGTCAGGGTTAGTGTCCATTTACTCAGCTGAGTGCTCTGCAATAGTAAGTGCATCTATACTCTGTGTATCTAAAAAAAAAAATGAAGAGTCTATACATTTCCTTTAAGAACTGGTAACATTCCATATTAGGCACATAGAAAATGCACTATTTTAGTAGCCCATTATGCTGCATTAAGAAAAAAAAAACAATAAAGTTTATCCAATGTGTAGCTTTGCAAACTAGGAAGCAGGCTTGAAATGGTGGCTACTTTACAACACACACAGGGACCATGGGGAACAAAAGTAATCACCCTCCAGAAGGAAGGACATTGTCAGCACCAATTCAGAGATGATTTGAGGATCTACAGCTGAGTGATACACAAATAAGAGACATGTTTGTTAATAGTTGAAGTACTTAAATGCATTTTTTAAGATTTAACTCCTGAGTTTAGTGTCATCTTAATATCTTTATTTACATCTAGCTGATCTTGTTTACAAGTGTATCTAATAAAAAAAACTCTGTACATTCCCTTTAAATGAAAACTACAGTTAATTTGCTCTTTTTTATTCGTTACAGGTTTATAAACTAATATTTTATACTTCGTCATTTGTGTAAAAGAAGTTTGGACAAATAGGCCTTGAATACATAGGAGGAATTTATCAATACTGGAGCAGACAAAATCTGGAGCAGATGCGCATGGCAACCAATCAGCCTCTTTCTTTCATTTTCAAATGTTAACTGAACAAACTGAAGATAGAAGCTGATTGGTTGTCATGCACAGCTGTTCCAGATTTTGTCTGCTCCAGTTTTAATAAATTCCCTCCACTGTGTTTCAGCATTAGTATTTTTGCAAAGCATGCTGAGGAACCTGCAGGAAGGAACCTTAAATTGCCATCTGATGGCTACAAGTAATAAGGTGAAATACAGATTTCTAAAATACAAGTGCTTGCACAATATTGGTCTACCTTAAACCCAACTCCATTCAGTTATATAAAAATGTATGGGAGGTATTGGTTAATATACATTTCTAAAACAACCTAAAACCTTCATAATATTAACAAAAGTATAGAGCCTACCTTCCATAACAATGTATTTTACAACATATTATTATTTCCAAATTACCGGTGAAATATAAACAACCGACTTACATCTAGCAGCACTGCCAAAATAAATATTATGGAGTAGTTAAATACCTAATATGTATAGATGTAATGTTATTCATTCAGCATCACACCACTAATCCTTTAAATCTGAAAATATTATCTGCCTTGGGTAGTAAAATACAAACCTCCAAATTTAGAATAAATAGATCCCTAGAAACTGACAGCCCGAGAAGTGCTTTCTCTGACCCCTGAGTTTGCTCCAGGATATACTGCCAACCTGAATGTGTTTTAATCCTCTGGATAATTGAATGGATGCAGTAGAGGAATTAAAGACAATCTAATTATAGGTCCTCATATATTAGATATATTTTAAAACTATATTGATTCATTTTGTGTAGAATATATATGACTGCTCTTGTCAACTAACTTTAAGCCTTCAGAGACCTTGCTTCAAACATTAAGTAGCACTGCAATGCAATGCAGCTGAACAATATCATGAAACAAAAATGTAGCTATTGTTAATTTTCCTTTTAAACCTTTTGCATCAATTTTTAATAGACATTTGGAAACAGTGACATGGATCGCACTGCAAAACTGCTGCAGACACCATCACTTGCAAAACCCATCTTGTAAGATTAAGATAGTTCAGTAATTTTTTAAAAAAGCCATTCAGTACTGTATGTAAATAGTAGTTGTAGGTTAATCCATGGAAAATGTAGGTCTAGTAGCAAATAATACATCTGGTTTTGTCTTTGCTAAAGTCACATTTTAATGTATCTGCAAAATCCAGGTACAAATGCAGGTAGTACCATTAGGAAGCAAGAGAAAATGGAATGCAATATATATTTTTGCAGTGTAGTTCTTCGCATATGGAATCAAAAACAAGCTGTACGTTTTAAATTAAATGGAAGTGTATTGCAGTGACATAACGAGAATAAATAGGGTTAACATAAAAGAATAAGTTAAAGCACAGAATCTTAAAGGGCCATTTCCCAAATTATTTATGTGCCCTAATTAACTTCATTTACAGTCTTATTTACAGCAATATTGATGTAATTACTGACTACTATTGGAAATAATGCATTCATTATAGATTTCTGAATTTACCTAATTGGGGTTCACAATTTAATAAATAAAGAGAACATATAGGGGTCTATTCACTAAGCTGCCACAGGCAGCCGAGTGAACGACCGACCTGAAGCAAAGTGAGCCAAACGCTGTTCGGCTATTCACTTCAGGCTGGTACGGCTGATTTCAGCCGTATATCGGCTAAAATCAGCCGTACATCGGGGTGGCTTCGGGTCGGCCAAACACGCTCAGCATGTTCGGCCGACCCGAAGTGCAGAAGGAGTTTGACTCAGCCGATCCAACATCTGAATCGGCTAAGCCGAACCTCCGGCAGGCTACTTGCTGCTGTTCGGTCTATTCTCATAGATGCCAAGCAGCAGTGAGTAAATAGCCGAATGCCGCTGAGCAGCATTCGGCTTGGCTCTTCTGCTCGGTCCCTCTGTTTAAAAAGTACAAGCTAGCTATTGCACCCGCCCTCTGCTGCTGTCAATCACTAGTGGGGACCTGATGGAGAACTGCAGGTCCCCTCTGATGATTGACAGGAATCTAGCAATGCATTCCTATGGTGAATTTTTTTTTAAAATTATGATGACAGCCAACGGCTCCATGTCAGAATAAAAAAAAAAAAAATCAGTGTTTCTCTCCAGGGCGGCCGGGAGGGAGACTCCCGGAGCACCCGGGAGAGTTTGCTGTAGGGATGTCCCGATACCACTTTTTTAGGAGCAAGTACAAGTACAAGTACTTCCCCTCATGTACTTGCTGATACCAATTAAAATCCTTTTTTTTAAAGGGACAGGTGACTTTAAATGATCCATAGTACATAATAGTGCATAATAGTACATAACATGTAGCTGTACTATGGGTCATTTAACCCATTCATGTTAGCAGGTCAGAATTGTAAATCTACTGCAGTGCATTCTATATGTAGCACATATACAGTACATATAGAATACACTGCAGTAGATTCTTCTTGTTCACATAAAACACTAAGCCCCGCACCGTCTTACTCACTGTTACCTCGATCGCGGTGCATCACGATTTTCCTCACGCGTGAGGATGTCGTCGGCACTGAGCTTGGAGAGGAGTGTCGCGTCACTGTTGCTCCGTGCTCCGGTGGGCAGCGCTCTAGGTGGGGTCCTAATTTAGGTGGCGGCGACTGCCTGGAGCGCCGCCCACCAGAGCAGCAGTGGTCATGACGGTCATGTGACAGCCATAGGAGGAGTGCGGTCATGTGACAGCCATAGGAAGAGTGACAGTCATGTGACAGGAGGCAGTTAATTGATTGTCAACAAAAACACAGCAACTAAGGACAGAGAGATCACTTTATAAGCCCCTCCCCCCGCTTCCAGGTCACGTGTTTAGGTCGCACTCACCCTCATTGTTACACTCCAGGTGGGTGACCTGCACCTCTCTGTGCCCCGCAGCTGAGCTCAGCCCCCTCTGCACAACGTTTCCAACCAACAGCCAGCTGCCGTGTCAAACTCCCCATTGCCGGGTGGTGTGAGAGCGCGCACACAAGAACTCCAACCGGACTGCTGGGAGGCAGCGTCACTGGAACTCGTGACTGACACGCCCCTGCTATCTGATTGGTCTACGCGCTGACAGCGGATCCGTCTCCCTTAAACCAGCCCCGTGGACTCAGGCACAAGGATTTTCCTCACACGCGAGTGCCGCCCACCGGAGCAGCAGTGACGCGACGCTCGGTGCGACGCGGCACGGTAAGTACTAAAAAAACAGCGCAAGCTTCAGGGCTTTGTATCGGGGCATTTTGACAAGTACATGTACTTGTCAAAATGCCCTGTATCGTTCCCGATACCGATGCTTGTATCGGTATCGGGACATCCCTTGTTTGCTGTCTGGAGATCAGTGTCCCTGGTTAGCTGGTAACCAGGGACGCTAATCTCTGCAAGGGGCCGGAGCCAGCCATAACATCACGGCTGGCTCCGCCCAGCTGTCAGAAGCAGGCTGTCGGCTGGCTGGCCAATGGCCAGCCGCGGCTTTCACCTCGGCTCAGTCGAGCCGAAGCATATGCTTTTGGCTCGACTGAGCCGCTCGGCCGACTTCGGGAGCTGTACGGGCTATAGCGAATAGCCCGTACAGCAGCCCTTCGGTTCTACTGAACCTAAGGGGTCCTGGGGCCGAAGCTAGCCAAAGGATCAGCCGAAGCTACAGCTAGATCCTTCGGCTGCTTTGTGAATAGACCCCGAAGTTATTGTGGAGTTTTCAGTAAATGTACATGTCTGTTAATATAAGTTCTCTGCATGTCACAATATACAACAGTATCATTTTTCAAAGCAGCTCAACCTATTATCAAAAAGCATATCCGTGATCAAATGATCATTTTACCACTCCCATGTATGCAAATGCTTGGGATAGTGGGGTTTTTATGAAAACTTCGTTCTCACTATAAACTTGGTAAAATATTAAAAGTTGCTTTTATTCAAATTCTCATACGTTTATATGAGAATGTGAATAAAATCAACTTTTTATATTTTACCAAGTTTATAGTGAGAACCCCCCTCTAGCAAGCGTTCGCATACTTGGGAGTGGTAAAATGATCATTTGATCACGGATATGTATATAAGTTATTGGGGTGTGAAACAATGCTCTCACTTTACTGTGCACCGATAATTGTAATCCTATTATCAGAAAGCAGCCCCCGAGCTCCAGTCAAGTGAATTTGCCTAGACGGAGATGATTCCAATAATTTGCCGCAGACAGAAGCATTTCCTTTGTCTCCATTTCTGCTGTGATGTCATAGGGTGAGAGGCTCCAGCAGAGGCTCATCTGTGTCAGCCATTTCTGAATGCAGAGAAGAACTGTGCATGCACCAGAATTTAAATGATTGTGCAGCATCTCAGTAGCAGCATTTTAGTCCAGGATGCTGACCCTGAATGATGCCTGAACAATGATGGCTTTGTTCTTCTGGAAAGTAAAGCAGAAATCTCAGGGCTTTTTGATATCTACATAAGGAAAGTAAATAACATGCCTAAAATATGTCAAATGCACATATAAATGACATGGGAGGATTAAATGGTCAGGCAAAAATGTTTTTAAAATCAGTGCTGACTTAAATGAAAAAAAATATTTGATCTTCTTTTTAAAGGGTCAAGCAGCCACAGTAACTTATGTTATAACAAGTTACACATAGATTGCTACTCAATAGAGCATCTGGAACCCGTTTAAGAAAGGGAAATCCTGTGAGCAGATATGAGCACACTGAGTATACAGGCTAACATGTCCAGAAGATGTCAGTAGTCTTAAAGTGATGCCACTTTTAGTTGGAAACTCTGTTATCCAAGGACATACCTCTTCCGGTAATTTAGGCATTGAATGGTTAGAGAAAATCACAACTGTGCATTATGCTCTTAGCCTAAAAAGAGACCCTGTCACCAACTTAAAAAAACTGCTGTGAAAAGCCCTGAAAAATTATTTCAAACATTCACTTGCAGCGTTTTCCTTTCCACAAACAATTTCTTATTGACTCACAATGTGCCTCTAAATTTGCTAGCAGGTTTGGCTACTTCAGGAAGAGTCAATTCCCTAGTACAACCCCCTCTCTCCTTACACATTATTGGCTTTTGGGAGTGTCTGATTCTTCTCGGTACTGGCGGCACAACTGTCCTTCCCCTCACCATTCTACACAGCATTTTATGCAGCTGCTGGTCAGGGTGTCTTTAAGTAACTTGATTTATTCTTTTTCAGGACAAATACGTGTAATAAAGCAGACCTTGCACTAAAATAGTAGTATGGTCCAGTTAATCCATACCGCCACCAATGCATAATCCTCGAATTCCAGCTGTAGACAAAAAAAAAAACCTACACTCATCATACACTTCACTGAGGATGCTAAATCTGGGAATACCAAAGAGATGTCCCTGCACTGTGCTGGAGGATCTTCTACAAGATTTGGAATACTCAGCATGTAAAAGACTGCACCTGAAGGGCGTCACTTTCTCCTGGCTCTATCCAGGTGTAAAATAGGTATATTTTTTAACCTTTCTTCAGACGTGTTTTTTCTACAGGTTGAATGGAGGCATTTTACATGGAGGGTAGGCTACTATTAAATAAGCGAAGCTTGCATTTTGGTGCAAGGTTCATTTTATGTAAGGCACAAGCAATAGTATGAAAGTATTAACAAGGCATAGATATGACCTATGTGGCTTAGTGGTTAGCACTTCTGTCTTGCAGCATTGGAGTCCCTGGTCTGAATCATGGGTTTTCTCCCACAATCCAAAGACATGCTGGTAGGTTAATTGGCTCCCATCTAAATCTGCCCTAGTAGGTAAGTGAAAACCTTAGATTGTAAGCTCATTGAGAGTAGGGATTAATGTTAATGTACAGTATCGTGTGTTATATAAATGCCTGTAAAAAATCAATCAATCACTGCTCATGCAATTTTTCTTCTAGCTTCAATAAACTGCCTCTTCTAAAGTGGGCATATGTAAATACTGTACAGCTATACATTTGCACAGCGGTAAACCTTGTGACCACAACAACACAATAATACAGAATCTAATTCATAGCAGGATGTGGCAAGCCACATATAAAAAATAAACCACAAGAACAAAAGTCTTTAGACATGGCGTTTTTTGTTTTTTTTTAGATATAATCAATGTGATTTATACTCACATCTTATATTATTAAAAACCAGAATAATGAATAACTTGTAATAATATGCCTTTTTCTTATATGTCACGGTAAACGATATTAGGTTCACAGTAGCTATGTTTCTGTAAAAGTAATCTTAGCAGTTATAAATATTTTTTAGCACATTCTGGTTCACATCTTCATGTGAAGATCTGTTACTTACTTTTTAGCCTAGACATGTAAATGTGAGGCGACATACAGACAGGTTAAGATTTATGGGATTTCCATGTATTAGTAATAGCACAACCCTAACCTAATGGAAGTGCATTTGTCGTTGTAATAACATAAAAGGCTCCCTGTAGTTCACAGCTAGTTGCCTTCCAGAGGGTCGCAAGCTAATACTTGCACCACTGCAGTTTACCTGTTGGGTAGTCTAAAATGGCAACCCACCCGTTCTGTGCAAGGAGATAACTATAGTCAGATCAATTCATACATGGGCCCTGGTCATCCGAGTCTGGAAATGGATTGTAAAAACATTGCTCACTTTCTATATTTAGTTTCCCCACCAGCAGTGACACGTCTCTCTAAATGTTGGCTCAGGAGTTGAGAAGTGCAAAATACTTTTATATGCATTGATCAGACCACCTTAGCCAGCTTAGTTCTGTCTGAATGTAAAGAAGAACCTTATCTGTACAGAGCATAGACTCAGCACGGCACTGGCTTCTGAGGACCATATTATCTCCCTGCACCGACCATGGAGTGACCAATTAATATTCCCTGACTGCAGCTTGTAAGTTCTCATTTACAATGATCACCAATATAAAGGGGTATTAGTAGGAGTCTTATAGGCCACCCACCTCTGACTTATGTGTAAAAGTGTGTGTCCAGCCAAAAGATTTTTTTCTGCATAGCAGAAGAAATCTAGGTAAATCCATTCTTACAGTTGTTACAGAAGCAGGTTTCCCCATTCTATTCCTGTTCTTGAGAAACATCTACATTTTTGGATGTTCCCTCACTTTTAAACCCATTGGCAAGGGCCACCAGGACTAAAACACAGGATAAACCTCCCCAGTGGGAACACACACAGCAATAAAACCTGACAGAGGTTCTAATCCTTCTCCACACTATCAAGAATTTTAAAAATTGGCTTTTAGATAACTTTAACTACTTTCCACCAATGGGGACTGGCACTTTATGATAACATAATGAAGAGGCGTTACATGGGCCTCTCAATCATGTGATCACAGTAATTGGCTGCCACAGTGATTAAATGATCGGAAGCCTGTCCTACCATCTCCTGAACAGTGCTAGGTGACTGGGAGCTGTCACTGACAGAGCAGTTACTGTGCTGGGGGCATCAATTGAGTGCACCCTCAGCACAACCGGCAATGTCAGCCAAACACATATATATGGTAGCATGGCATAAGGGCCACATATATCGGTATGGCATATACCCAAGTGGCATCAGTTCCTGTGTGAAAATCGATAGCTCAGTATGCTTAGTATAAGGACACGTTCCATGGATCACTTTTCTGCATTATGAACTTATTATTTATTATTATTATAAAATTATAGGATTTTTCTTGCTTTTTTAAGTTTCCAGATCCCAGTTACAATGAAAGAAAAAAAATCTACATTTAGCATTAAATATGTGTGAAATGTGTGAATTTGTTTTAGTGACTGACAGTCCTGGTTTGTGCGGTCTGACATGATTAGTGGGAGTATATAGCTTTAATTGTTTATTTCATTTGACATTTAAAAGGAAGGAGTTGTCAGGCAGGTGACACTGTGTCAGGCAGATGTTGCTGCATTCTGGTGAAAAATAGCAGCATTTCTTTAATTTTGCTTGCTATATATATAAATTTACCTTGTCAAAAACATTTAATAGAATCCAGTAAGAAAGTAAATAGCTACATGAGCATTAGTAAATTGATTCCATTAATATCTGAACGTTATTGGTGTTATTATCATTGTCACCAATATACACCATATAATGAGTAATGTATCAGCATGTAGGAGTTGCAGATAGTAGCTAAAGAAAATTTGGATTTTTAGCACTTTGTTTTTATTATAATCTAATATATTAATTTTATTTTCCTTGATTATTAACAAGCCGGAAAAACATGAAATATTTAACTCTTCAGAACTTTTAATTAAGTGGACTGCTCTTAATGCACTCCCAACCAAATGACATTATAAATAATGTATTAAAGGACTTGATGCAATTATAATAATTAATTTATTAATCTTGTGAATGCCACACACTCTTTCAAGAAGGATCACGAAATGTAATATCTTGCTGATGCTTTAGACACTGTAAAATATCATTACAGGTTTTGCAATTGCAGTCTTGTTAGACCCCTGTGGACATCTAGTGTTTCTTTGTAAAAGACCAGATTAGGATTTTAAAAGGATATGACAAAGGTGATATTTATCAAGCCCACCAATATTGTAAATGATACCAGGAATACATTATAGTTATTAAGATATTATCTTAGCTAATTAAAGACGATTACATTAAGTGTGATGAAATTGATTAAAGAGAAGAAAATATAATTTTTTAATGATATAATTCTTCCTTATTCTTACTTATCTGCAGATTGCCACATAATTGAGATACCCCAATTTATGTAAAGTAGATCTATACCCTAACTGAATGACATTTGCTTGCTAAAGCACTGTGTATCAAAATAAACGGTGTGGTTTTTTTTTTCAAATAGTACTGTTTTTATCTTTTTTGCAAATCAGTGCTGCTAATTTCCTGTCTACATGCACTCGATCCACTGCCAGTTGGATGTCATTGCTCTGAACCAAACTGAACCAGATTTCTGATGTCAACAGTGACAACAGTGGGTCATGTCTGTGCAGGGGCGGAACTACTGCCGGTGCGGCTGCACCGGGGCCTGAGGATGTGGGGGGGCCAGTGAGGTCCGGTCTTGGGCACCCCACTTGGTGGAGTATGGAGCAGTGCAGGGTCCCTGGGGCCTGCACTGCCGAAGGGCTTCTCAGTAAGGGGGTGAATCACTGCTCCGACTCCCGGCCCCGTCTCAACAGGCGGCGGGAGAGGAGAAGCGTGTGTCTCTCATGCCCCGCCCCAAGTGATTTTAACATCACTTAAAGGGTAACAATAAAAATGAAAAATACCTTTAAATATCCTGCCTAGGGGTTCCCTTAAACTGCCTGTAAAGTGGCGCATCTGTACGATGTATAGAACCTGCTGCAGCAAAAATGACATTTCTAAAGAAAAAAAATTACTGTATTTTTTTTTTAAAGCATGCAGTAACCCCTCCTAAACAATGCCAGACCCTTTAGGTCTGGTAAGAATGTTAGGAGGGACCCCATTTAAAAAAAAAAGCATGGGGTTACCCCTAAAAGTCATACCAGACCCTTAAGGAGGAACCCCACCCCAAAAAATGAGGAGAAAAAACATGGGGTCCCCCCTAAAATTCCCAACCAGACCCTTGATCTGAGCACAGGCCTGGCAGAGCAGGAAAGGGGGGGGACGAGCGAGCGCCCCTCCTCCCTGCGATAGCAGGCCTCGGCACTGGGAGAGTGCTTTTTCCAGGGTCGCCCCTGGAAAAGCACCTTGTCCCCATGCCATGGGTACAAGGGCCTGTTCCCCACAAGCTCTGGGGCGTTGGTTGTGGGGGTGCGGGTAGGGGGGCTTATTCACATCAGGGTACCCCTTAAATAAAGGGCACCCAGATGTGCCCCCCCCATGTGAATGAGGAAGGGGTACCCCTACCTCTTGTACCCCTACCCATTCACGAAAGGGTTAAATAAAAGATTTTAAAAAACACAAGATTTTAATAAAAAATCATTTATTTAAAAAAACAAATTTGATCCTTTGACGTAATCCAGGATCAATCACGACATCCAGTGTTATCCACGACGACTGGACGAAATAAAAAGTAAAACAATAAAAAAAAATAAAAAAATAATGAAAAAAAACGATGACCGCCATCCCGTCCGCTGTGACGAACACCCGCTGCAGAATGGCATTCTTGACAGATGCTGGCAACGTATAAACAATTGGGCGGAGCTAGCCGTGACAGCTAACTCCGCCCAGAGTCATCATGACTTTGCCCAATCATTGCTCTCACAGTTCTTTGTGCCCTGATTGGGCAAAGTCTTGCACCCTCTGGTCAGGTTTAAGGCTTTAGCCCATTGGGGCTTCAGAAGGCACATTGCATTATGAGGTGCTCAGCGGGCAAACAGCCAGCCGAATGCCCTGATAGTTTGTGTGTTCGGCGAACATATGAACTAGCGAAGTTCGAGGCGAACTCACGTTCGGCTTGAACATCGAGCCCAATGCTAGTCAGCATGATCAGCATCACAATTGATAGACAGTTGTCACCCTATAATTGGAAGTCCCTGAACAAGGACCTTCATGCCAGAAGTATTATTTAAATGGAAGCTGCAGTTTTTAAAAGATTAAAAACAACTTTTGGAATCAAATTTGCATGCTAAAAAGTACTGTAGATGAGGTTTTAGTTATTGTGTCTAGATCTACTTCACGGGCCTATTTTTCATCTTTGCAGTGCATTTAACACATACATGCCAACACGCATTCTGTCATGCATCAACGTGCATTGTGTTACAGCAGAACACTTTTTTAAATAGGCTGCCTAATGCACCAGAACACACCAGATAGGTGCTTGTAGTGTTTTGGGCAGCACACTGCACCACAAGTTAGTGCATTGCTGCATGTTGCTTTGTTGACATGCTGTGTTGGGGTGCTATTCAGAATGGCACTAAGGTGATCAAAATAACTTGCACCAAGCGCACCAACGTGCATAATGTAAAATTCTGCTTTGTAGTAATGCACTTGTTACTCCTGTGCAACACTGTAAATCTTATATTATGGTCTGCTATACATTTGTTGCTCATCTTTCATAATGTTTCAGATATTCTAAACATAAGCCACTTAGTGGATATTTATAAAGTAACAAATCTAAAATTCACCATTCAGTGCAAGTCATTCTTCTAGGATATTATGTTTAAAATGACAGTGAATGATTCACTGCCAAAGAATTGTGCAAGTCACATTCGCTGCTTTATAAATATGCACTTTAGTGTTCTTGTAGGTTGATATTTTTTCAACATAAAGCTGACACGACAATAGGCTACACACCAAAGTTACATAAATGTCAATGTTATTTTTTGTTCAAGTTTGGGTACTTAATTCAGTTATAAATGTTACTATAATACCACATATATTGTACAGTATGCATCTCTGTATAGCAGTCTTTGAAACGATAACTGCAGTTTTGTATTAAAAAAAAGTTCTAATGTGCCACTATCACCATCCAAATGAAATCAAACTTCAGACAATTCTGTATTCTATGGTCTCAGCCTTATCTATTATTACAATAAGCAATACAAGTGTCGGGATGCATTTATTAAGAGATGCCAGGGGTCTCCCTTTTGAGTGTGAGAAAGAAGGCAAGAGCACAAAGAGAATTGATGAAGAATGTCTGTTTTGAAGGAGTGAAAAAAGAGGCACTAATAAGTCTAATAAAGTATGTCTGTGCCACATTCAGGGCAGATTGACAGTGTCCTCTTTCCTCTACCTCAACCAGCACACAATATGTGGTGCTTGGAAGTGTGGATAAACATGTGATCTCCTCCAATGTGGCAGTGCTCGAGTTTAGCAGATGAGGTTAGTATCTGTGGGTAAGGAGGGATCCTTCAGCAGACATTGTCATAGTACAAGAATAAGCACCAAAAAAAGGTCAATTAAAAAAAACTCCCTTTTCAGAAAAAAAGGGTGATGCAGAAAATAAAAAAGCACTGTTAAAGATAGTCCCTGATTGAAGAGAAAAAGACAGAGAAAAAAAGAGGCACTGATAAAAAAAAGGTCTATTTTTTAAGAGGGAGGAAAAATAGGCAAAAATAAAGAAAACTTATTTTTGAATTGAGAGAGAAAAGTTGAGTATTTTACTTGTTGCATGTATCCTCCAAAGTAATCCTGTCCCTGGTAGGTTTCCACCAGCAACATAATCACTAATCTGTCTCAAGTATGACATTAGCCAAAGAGAGTAAGTGGAAAAGAGGCACTGATAAAGGAAGTGTATTTTCTAATAGAGAGGGAGAAAAGAGGCACTGATAACGAAAGGCATGTGTTTAATACAGAGGAAGAAAAGGGGAACTGATTAAGAATGTCTCACTTTTAAGAGAGAGTGAAAAGGAGCACTGATAAAGAAAGTGTCTCTTCTAAGAGAGAGAAAAGGGACACTGATAAAGAAAGTGTCTCTTCTCTTTCAAAAATGTTATTAGTTTTATATTATAAAACATCCATATACGAACATTGGCATCGATAATCTACAAGGATAAACATGATCAATTCCTCCTTGCTGACCCTCTCCGCCATATCGTCACTATCAGAACAAACCAACCAAATCATCAAAACAGCACAGGATAAACAACAGCACAAGTCAAAACAACAACACAAATCGAAACAAAATAAAACCAAACAATCGAGCAGGAAAAAAATGCCGTCTGACGACGGCAACCCGCAGATAGGAGTCAGCCGTCCGTCCGTTTTTTTCTTAACGGGCGGATGGCAAGAGGTTAATAAAAAAGTCCATTCTTTTTTTTATGTCTCTAAAAAGCACGTATGGTTTCTTCCAGGCCTGGGCAATGGTCTGTTTGGCCGCCAACATAACATAAGTCACCAGTTTATGTTGTAAGTTGGTAAAGGAAGAGGATTTAAAATGTAAAAGGGCTACCAATGGGTCTCATTCCACATTGACCAAAAAGAGGTCCCCAATCAACAATACTTTCGACTAAAACCTATCCAGTTTTGGTTAGGTCCACCAGGTATGAATAACATCTCCCCTGGAGGCACATCCTCGGAAACAAAGATCCGAGTGTGTCGAGTGGAGATGAGCCAACCTTGAGGGCACCAAATACCATCTGGTTAAAGTTTTAAATGCTGTTTCTAAAGATATTAAGTTTATAGAACAAGTAGCTATTGATTGCCAGGTTTTTTGCCATTCCTTTGGTTGTCTAGTCATTCCAAGCTCCCTTTCCCAATTCTGTAAATATTTATGATTATCGGGCGTCGATAACCTATTAAATTGGGAGTAGAGTATTGAAATAAGTTTAGGGGTTATAGGACGGTTTAGACAGATATTCTCAAAAACCGTTAATTCTGATATAAATGGAGCTTTAGGAAGCGTTGATGCAGCCCAATGTCTAAGTTGTAGATATCTAAAATATTCTTTATCTGGAGCTTGTAAATTATTTAAAAAATGGGACCAGGTACAAATTGTACCGTCCTCCACCAAATGATGTAGGCACGTCACCTTTTGAGAGGTCCACCAAACAAAGGACTTTGTCTTTCCCATTCCCCGTAGAAATAAAGGGTTACCTACAATAGGAAGTAATGGTATATGAGAAAATTGGAATTTACTATAATGTTTTGTATTATCCCATATTTTAATCATATGTTCCAAGATGTGGCTCATTGTTTTTCGACGTAGCCTAGCCGGCAGCCAAGGAATGGCCCTTAATGAAACAGGTGAACCGGTGTATTCTTCTAAGTCTACCCAGAGTGGTCGTTATAAGGTCGTATAGAAGTTTGTTAATAGAACTATTTGTGCTGCTTGATAATATTTATAGAAATTTGGGAGGCCTAGCCCCCCCCCCCCTGTTTCCTGTGCATATACATTGTAGTTTTGGGAACCCTGGGGCGCTTATTGTTCCATACAAAGGAAGAAACTCTGTTCTGAAATGAGTGAATTATATACTTTGGAATACAAACTGGTATAGTTCGAAACAGATAAAGTACTTTTGGTAATATTGACATTTTAATTGCATTAATTCTACCTATCCATGAGAGATTATGGGGTCTATTCACTATGCTGCCAAGGGCAGCCGAGTGAATGACCGATCCGAAGTGAGCCGAACACTGTTCGGCTATTCACTTCAGGCTGGTACGGCTGATTTCAGCCGTACATCGGCTGAAATCCGCCGTACATCGGCCTGCTTCGCCTGGCTTCGGGTCGGCCGAACATGCTCTGCATGTTCGACCGACCCGAAGTGCAGAAGGAGTTCGACTCAGCCGATCCAACATCTGGATCGGCT
>NW_017306826.1:316935-319448 GCF_000935625.1 Nanorana parkeri | reverse complement strand
GGGGGGGGGGGGGATAGGGGTTTCTCTCTCTCCATGTATTATTGGTCTCCATGGGACAGCAGAAAATGCTATGATTTTTCAAAATGCCTGCAACGAAATGGGTATCCCTGAATGTTAGGGGACTAAATGACCCTAGGAAACGCTCGCAAATTGTATACCATATGCATAAAGAAAGGGCACAAGTTTTGTTTCTACAGGAGACTCACTTCAAGAATGCAGAAAATCTAGGTCTGCAATCTCGATACTACCCCCAGGTGTATACTAGTAATAACCCAGTAACAAAATCAAAGGGGGTAGCAATATGTTTCCATTATACGGTGCCATTCCAGCTCAAGCAGATAATAAGAGATAAAGAGGGCAGATATATTTTTTTAAAGGGTACTCTGTATCACAAAAATGGTTACAATGGTAAATGTATACGCCCCTAACCAAACACAAATTTCATTCACGCTGGCAATGTTGAGAGAGCTGGAAGAGTTTGCAGATGGCGTAATAATAGTAGGAGGGGATTTTAATTTTCCATTGGAACCAGGAGTAGATACAACTGGAGGAAGGTCGCAATTATCACATGCACAACTAAAAAGAATGAAAAATGCCTTGCAGCGGCTGCAATTGATGGATATTTGGAGAATCTTGCACCCGAAGACAAGGGATTATACATTCTATTCCCAACCACATAAATCTTACAGCCGCATAGATTACTTCCTGATCTCTCATCATTCTCTCCAGTGGGAACCAAGAGCTACTATTGATAGGAAAATTTGGTCAGATCATCATCCAATTACTTTGGAATTACAAATTGAAGACCAACTTTTCAGAGGGTTCACATTGAGACTAAATGAAACATTACTTAGGAACGAACACACGGTGCTCGCTATAAAAGAGGCAATCTCTAACTTTAAAATTAATCATGAATTTGACAATACGGCTATCCCGATTAAGTGGGAAGCACTTAAATGTGTGATAAGGGGAGTATTTATTTCTCACGCTACCAGGATGAAGAAAGCCCGGGAAAAAAAGGTGGCGATTTTGTTGCAGGACATATCAGACCTAGAAAGTAAGCACAAAATAGACATGTCGATAGACATATTTTATGCCCTGGAACAGAAACGCTTAGAGCTTAAATCCATACTGGATCAAAAATATTTAAAGTATAGAGAGGCTATTTGACGAACATTCTATGAACAGGGAGATAAAGGGGGTAGTCTATTGGCTAGATCAATAAAGGGACAGATCACACGTACTTTTGTTTCAAAAATCCAACGGAAAGGAGACCGCATAGTCCATCGTACTGACCATATAGCCCAGGAGTTTCAGGCTTATTACTCTGAACTTTATAACCTAGAAAAAGAAAAAGAGGCACCACTAAGGGAACTTGAGAAAGTATCTGGTGTAGCAGCATATATTGAGGACACTCCTCTACCGAGGATCTCGGAGGAGGATGCAGAGACACTAGAACTACCAATAACGGTGGAAGAAATAAATACAAAAATTAAAGCCCTCCCCAAGGTGGAAAAGCCCGGGTCCAGATGGATATACAGGGATGTTTTATAAAAAATGTAAGGAGGAACTAGCATCAATATTGAAGGATATATACAACTCCATCTCTATAGACTGTCCCTTTACTGCTCAGTCCCAAGAAGCCCATATCGTAGTTTTGCCTAAACCAAATAAAGATCTAACTCAATGTCAGAACTATAGGCCAATATCTTTGATTAATATAGATTTAAAGATATATGCAAAAATTATTGCAAATCGCCTAAAGGCTCTTTTACCATCAAAAATACATAGGGACCAAGTAGGATTTGTCCAGGGCAGAGAAGCCAGGGACAATACTATTAAGATGCTGGCCCTTATGAGATATACAAAAGTCAATGGACTCCCTCTATGTATCCTGTCGGTGGATGCCGAAAAGGCATTCGACCGCTTAGGTTGGGATTTTTTGTTTCATACCTCGCTACAGATAGGGATACCCAGAACGGTAGTAGACAAAATTATGGCGCTATATATAAGACCTACTGCAAGAGTTAGGGTACATTCGGAATGGCACTAGGCAGGGATGCCCCCTATCCCCAATGCTATATGTTTTAGCTATGGAACATTTAGCCGAAGCAATTCGGAAAAATACATCTATTAACCCTTTCGCTGCCAAGCTCTCCAAAATATTTTTCAAATCAGCTGGCCAAGCCATTTTTGAATTTTCTGCAATTTTTTCCTATTGATTTGATTTTCTACTGCTGCATTGCTATCATTTTCTGAAAGCGCAGGCCCGGTAGAATAAAAAGATGGTGATACTAAATTTGTAGGCCGTGCGATAATTGCGCAAATGTTTCTCAAATTAATATTAAACCGATAAAAATACACAATTCAATTGATAAAACACACTAAAATCAGTATCAGCGCACAAAAAATTATTTTCTGACTAAATCTAAAAGATAAAACTGTATTGAGTTAATAAATAACAAATATTAGCAAATTTGTAATTGCGCCTTTTTGCGAAAAGGTAAAAAAAT
>NW_017306826.1:316515-316732 GCF_000935625.1 Nanorana parkeri | reverse complement strand
AAAAAATCATGCACTGTGATGCGTTCTAACAACGCACTGCAGCGCATGTGCATGGCGTACACCTCAATATGTGTATTTTATGTGGGGGGAGGGAGGGGTTGTGCTTTTTTTTATTATTATTTTTTTGTACACATTTTTTTATTTTATTTATTTTTTACATTGTTATTTTTTTTTTATTTTTTTTTTCTGCAGCCCCAGCACTCAATGAATGAGAAGC
>NW_017306826.1:262444-313944 GCF_000935625.1 Nanorana parkeri | reverse complement strand
CAGCAAAACGTATTTATCAACCCAAAAGTCTCTAAAAGCATATTTCCACTAATGCCATATATGGAAAAATCATGCACATGATGCATATATAATGCTGCTTCACAGTTTAGACAAAAATGGTTAGC
The DNA here is from genome assembly GCF_000935625.1 of Nanorana parkeri. NCBI lineage: Eukaryota > Metazoa > Chordata > Amphibia > Anura > Dicroglossidae > Nanorana > Nanorana parkeri. Next base: position 313,819 of record NW_017306826.1, on the reverse strand, counting down.
TCATGCATTTACATTCCTGCATTCATCAATGCAAGCAACACAACATAGAGCTAATTTACACAACATCACCTTGCAATTCATGCTTGGCTTTGCGCAACACACCTGCTGGGTGTGTACACACTACAAAGGTGTTTAGATTCCACCCATAGATCATGCTGGGAGGGAACACACTACAGAGGTGTATACATGTTCGTGGTGTGTTTATAAGGTTAATAAATCAACCCCTATGTGTCCCTTCTCTACACCTCGCACGTCCATGTTAGTACGTATAAGACAGGCCAGTGGCTCTATTGCTAGAACAAACAAAAGTGAGAGAGGGGACATCATTGGTGGGTACCTCCTAGTATAGAAAATGGGGGCGAGTTATAGTGAAGGTAACGTACTGAAGCAGAAGAACCTCAATATAAGGTCTGTAGCCAGACTAAAAAATCCCCATTTCTTTAGAATATAAAATAAATAATCCCAGCAGACAAGATCGAATGCCTTTTGAAGGTCTAGAGATAATAGCATACCTGAAATTTTCGTTTAATGCATATGCTGGATAAGATGTGCAATTTTACGTGTATTATCTGATGCTTGCCTATAGGGAACAAAACCTACTTGGTTTCGGTGAATGAGAGCTGGCAAGAATTGATTTAATCGTGTAGCTAAAAGTTTTGAAAATAGCTTTATATCTATGTTCAATAAGGAGATTGGTCTATAGTTATGAGGGTCCGTATTATCTTTGCCCGGTTTAGGAATCATCACTATGTGAGCCAACAGGGAGGAGGGGTGAAAAGCATGACCCCCTTTCAGGTGGCTAAACAGTGCTACTAGGTGCGGTGCCAGACTATTTGAAAACTTTTTATAATATAATGCTGAAAATCCGTCTGGACCTGGTGTCTTATGTATCTTTAATGTTTTAATGGCTTGTTTTACTTCCAATATGGAAACATCTGCATCCATAATAGTTGTCATGTGTTCAGTGAAAGGAGGTAGTGACACTCTCCACATTAACTCATCAGCTAAATGAGGTTGGAACCCAGAAGTTTTACCATATATCTTAGAAAGGAGAGAACTAAATCTAGATACAATTGTTGCGGGATTAGCTGTAGTCGGGCCATCTGGGAGACGTAGTCTAATCTGATATCGCGTTTTTGGTTTTGATAACAGCATGTTCGCCATCATTGGCCCAAGTTTATTAGCGCATGCATAAAACATACATTTTTACCAACGAATCTGCTTTTCTACTTCGTTATTTAATAGCAGGTTCATTTCCATTTTAACAGAATCAATTTTTCTTCAAGTGGCCGTTGTGGGATTGTTTCTACAGTCGGATTCTAATCCTTCTAGGCAGGAAGTGAGGTCTCAATTTTTTTTACTTCTCACCTTCTTTCGTCAAATGCCAAACTCATAAGTTCTCCCCGCAGAACTGTCTTATATGCTTCCCATAGAGAGATCAGAGATGAAACCAATCCCTAATTTTCCCTAAAAAAGAAGGAGATAGATGTTTGTATTTGCTCTACTGATCCTGAGAATGTAGGAAGAGAGTCATTAATTCTCCAATTAAAATGTGGGGGTACAGGGGAAAATGATGTGCATTTTATCAATAAAGGAGAGTGGTCTGACCACGAAGTCGAAAGAATACGAGCCTTACGAACTGAGGGAAGAAAACTTGGGTGTGTAAAAAAGTGATCTATTCGAGAAGAACATTTGTGAGGACAAGAATAGTGGGTGTATTCACGAGTTGTGGGGGTTTTTTCCCTCCATATATCTATCAAATTGTGTTCAGTTAACATTGTACGAAAAAAAGTACAGAGTGGTTATAAGAAGTGGAAAGTGTAACTCGAGATTCCAACCTGTCCAGTCTAACATCTAAAACCAGGTTGGTTTCTCCCATCATCAATAAAGTGTTTTGCATGTGTTTATCAACTACTCCCAACAAATGGGGGAAAAAACGCGTTTGTCTAGTGTTCGGGGCATAATATGTGACAAGTGTTATTATAGTGTCAAAAATATTACCTATTAGGATTATATATGTTCCTGCTGGGTCTACTATCTCTTTTTGAACAAAAAAAATGTGTGTTTTTATGAAATGCTATTAAAACCCCTCTCTTTTTTCTATGAAATTAGACTAAAAAACTTGGGGGTAACTTTTATGCATACATTTTTGATTAAAAGAATTTGAAAGCCTTGTTTCCTGTAAACATATTACATTTGCTTGGTGTGATGAAAAATAATTAAATGCCGCTCTTCGCTTCTGTGGAGAGTTTAGTCCCTGCACATTATGCGATATTATACAAAATTTGGTGGATGCCATTTCAACAATAGAATAGGACCATGCACAGTAAACTCTTGTAGAAAGTTATGCAGTGGTACCTCCAATATTTTGTTGAATGATCTCAGTGTCTTAGCATGACAAAAAAACAAAACAAAAAACAAAATACAAAAAGGGCATCATAAGCAGACAAGACAAAACAAAAAAAACACTACACAAATTTATGCTGTACAGCACAAACCCTGCCAAGCAGGAATAGGAAATATATGTCATTATTTCTTTTTTAAAGGGGGGCACCTTGTCCACCCAGGCATGGCGAACTCCAAAACACACCCAAAAAAAAGGAAGAGGGTGTAGCACATATGTTTTATACAATTATAGGCTCTCTGTGTTAGCTCTTCAGCTAAGATAACGGAAAATTGTATCATACTTACCAGTAATTTTCCTTTCCTGGTGCCTGTCCATGGCAGCATACAAACGATAAGCTCCGCCCGTTATCCCCACCCACAGGACCAGTAACAATCTATAAAAAAGAGAGAGAGACTCCCCCTGCATTCTTGTAACCATGTGTCGACAAACAGGGTGGGTAGTATGCTGCCATGGACAGGCACCAGGAAAGGAAAATTACTGGTAAGTATGATACAATTTTCAGTTTTCCTGGTGCCTTTCATGGCAGCATACAAACGATAAATAACAAGCTGACAGGGTGGGCAAAAGCGATGCAAAAAAGACACTCTATCCAGCAAAAGACGCCTGGACAGACCGTCTCCCAGTGTCCACTGCTGGCAGAAGGCCTGGGGAAAGCCCGTAATGCCCAATGCAATGGGTTCGATCTGAACCCTGGCCCGCGAAGCCCATGAGGTTGCCACAGCTCACGTTGAATGAGCCCCCACCACATCCGGTGGCCGCCCACACAGCAGCCAAAAAGCTCTCTTTTAGTCTTTACTCACACGTTCGGTGGTCACCTACCTTAAAGCGGATGTTGGTTCTTGCAATCGTGTGAACGGCTTATGCCGAAGGAAGGAAGGAAGCAACTATCAGGCAGGGATCTGCAGGGAAGGCTGCACACATCAGCAGGACAAACTCCAGAAATACGTGACAGCAAAAGACAAGAGCCAGGCCCAGTGTGATAATACATCAACCTGCCTTCTCTGATAGATCTCAAATGCGGATAAACAGGTCAGTGGTATGAGCAGGTAATGGGTTTGAGTCCTGTATTACATCATACAGCCAAACAATAAAGTCACTGAGGAAATGGGTGCAACGCAAGTAATGGTTTGGAGACCTGTATTACATCATACAGGAGTACAATACAGTCACTGCGACAATGATGAGGCGTTAAACGCAGGTAAGGATTTGAGACATGTATTACATCACACAGCCAAACAATAAAGTCACAGTGGCAATGATGATGCGTAGAACGCAGGTAAGGATAGGAGACCTGTATTACATCATGTAAGAGTACTTGTGCACAGACTCAGCTGCAGCGAAGTCCGTTCAGAGTTGTATCTGGAGGCAAAGCATAGGGCAAGGAGGAAGCAGCTGCAGGTTGATAAAAGGAGAACTATGAGGTGAGTGCTTTTCACTCACCTCATAGTTCTAGCCGACCTGTGACAATGAGACTGTCACAGGTCGGCTCAGTAGATCGGGAGGTGAGCGAACACATACCGGCGTTCGCTCACCTCTCGATCCCGTCACAGCCGTGGCAGGGGAGGGGCTGGATTCCCCCCTCCCCACGGTATACTGAGCCTAGGGTGACGGGAGGATGCTAGTTTGTGTCCTCCCATTACCCTAAGGAGAACTATGGGGAAAAGACTTAACCCCATAGTTCTCCTTTGAAGAGGTGTGGATGCTGCTGCAGTGTTGGTTGATCCAGAGAGCTCAGAGGAAGCTGTAACAAGATTAAGTTGTAAGGATATTCTATGCAGCACTGAAAGAGAGCAGTGAGGCAAATTGCTTGTAGAAGTGGAAGCCAAGATGGAGATGACAAAAGAGGCAGCAAAATGAAAGCAGTTAGAAACAGATCCCCACCTGGGCTCTAGCACAATAGCCCTGTTGCTCACCACCACACCTCTTGTAATCCTAATTAGGATATATGTGAGACACCACGCGCCCCCAAGAACTGCCAGAAGGGGCTCCCAGTCCCAAAGGCGCATTGAGCAGTCCAGGAACTGGGACTACACCTGGGAGAGGCTGAACCCAGGCGTCACTGCGTCACTTTATGACCCAAAGGTAGGGATGACATGACTGGTCACAGTTAGAGACGTGAGGACAAACAAGAGAATGCAGGGGGAGTCTCTCTCTCTCTTTTTTATAGATTGTTACTGGTCCTGTGGGTGGGGACGGGCGGAGCTTATCGTTTGTATGCTGCCATGAATTGCACCAGGAAAAGATCTTATCATAACTTATGCCTTTATCAATATTTCTAAAGTTAATCTCCAGGACTATCTTGTGTTTTCTGGGAGGAACGAAGACCCTCCAGCCGCCCACGGAGATTCCTGGTATATTTCTCCCAAACGGGGGCTAGACGTTTCCCTCCTGAAGATTGTGAAGATGTAGATATCAATTCATCATTTGGAGCCATTAATTGTAAACATTCAAGTAGGGGCCTGCCTCTTCAGGTGAAGAAAAGGAGTATGTCCGATTATTATAATTAAAGAGGGTTTTAAGTGGATACCCCCACTTATATTTAATACCATGCTGTTGTAATACTGTTAAAAAAGGTTTGCCTAGATTTGGTAATTAAAGTCCTGACATTTAAGAGACCGTTTATCCCAGACTGCTAGTACAATGGCTTCTTTTGTTTTGTGAAACGTTGGTTTCAAAATGACGTCTCTTGGGGTTCCGTCGGCCCGTTTGGGCCCCATTGTTCTATGTACTCAATCTATTTCTAATTTATCTGCCGGGTATCCTGGGAGCAAATCTGAAAGTATAATGGAGATTACCGTTTCAAGGTTTTCTACCCGTTCTGGGATACCCCGGATACGTAAATTACCCCGCCGGCTTCTGTTTTCCAAGTCCTCTATTTTTAACACAGCCTGAAAAAGATCCTCTTTCACTATATCAATGTCCGGCTCATGTGCCTCTATCACAGTGACAACATCATCCATTTTAGTCTCAATATCATGTATCCTAAATCCCAGTTCCTTAATGTCCCTGGAGAAATGAGAGGCCAATGTATCTGTAGCAATCTGTAATTCTTTTTGTAACAGGATTTTAAATTTCTCCAACAACTCTGCATCTCTACATGTTACCTCTGGTTGTTCCCTGTGTAGGCTGCACTGCGTCCGTCAGATTCAGGGGAAGAGGCTTGAGAGCCCTGTGTTGAAGGAGCCAAAGCCAAAGACAGCCTCGATGTGGACCGCGACCTGGAAGTTGATGCGGCTGTGTTCTTTGCGAACGATTTCTCGGCTGTTTTTTTTTTCATTTTACTTCCTCGCGGTGGTTGCGGCTCCGATGTCCGACCCATTCAGCGTATCTGCTGATGGATATCCTCCAACTAACCAAGGTAGGCAGGGTGAGTAGTGAAATCGCTCCAGACAGTCATTTAAACAGTGTTAGCGTTTGGACAACAGCTCCCATGCCTGGGTGTAACAGAGCGAGCTCAGCAAGCACTCATCTTGCTCAGCGACTCCTTAGCACCGCCCTCCATCAGCTGTTAGACCACCAATTTTCTACCTGGCTCCTTTGACAAACGTTGATTAAAAAATAGACTTTTATAAAGTCAGGTGGTGCTGGCAGGGCCACCCACACATCAAATTTCACCTGATTCAGCAAAAAAAGGAAAGGCTGAAAGTCAGTCAGTGTATAGTAATCTTAAGATGGCTGGAGAGCTAACACATTTTGAAGAATGCAGTGTGGGTAGTGACTAAGATGTCTTGATACCATTTATAACAAATAGATTTATATAACACTATACAGGAATCTGTCATGTTCATTGTGCTGATTTCCATTTGAAAACATCTTCATGTTTTTTTTTAGAACAAAAGACATTCATAACAAACAATTATTGGTGTTATTCTATTTGACTGCATCAGTGCACTCACTTATATAAATAACAGAGTTCTCCACCCCGTGGATTACACTTCTATGGATCTATACTTTATGTCTCTGAAGGGTTCATACGCTGATAGCTACTTGTATATTGGATATTACGTTCATTTGATAGCCTACTTCAGGATCTGCCTCCTGAAGAGTAGGTTGTATAGTAGGATGTGTTTCATGTCAGTTGGAGATTTGTTATCATTTGCTCAGATGATTACAAAACAAATGACTTCTATTGTAACACTTGTGGAAGGTAAAATGACACTTCGGGGATTCTTGTACTAAAGCACAAACAATGGTGAAGGTATAAATAGGTGCATTTTCCAACCAGGCTGTTTAATTCCCAGCAGAGGCAGAAGCAATGTGATGCAATAAATGTCCTTGATATCATGAGAAAAAATCAATTCCAATAACAGCCCCTTCTCCCTAAAGAAGATCTCCAGTTGTGGACAATGCAACTTTTATTGCTGAATCCTCAATAGAGATGATCCCCCCAACCATTGTTTGCAGTCTTCCTGCATGTGAGTGTGTGGGCAGCTCAGCCTGATTAGTATCTGTGTAGCCTCAATTATTCAGTATCTTCAGAAACACCTCTCCAATCTTCATAGTGTGTCTTAATCAGCAGTCTAATTTTTGCTGTATAACATCTATTACTTTAGAGGGGCATATTATAATAGATGAAGCTGGACAGAGCAGGTAACAATGCAAATTTGTTTCCTTGTGTTTAATTCATCGTGTGCCCCCTTACAGCTTCAGTCATTTAACATTATCATTTCAAAGTGGTCATTTTGGCATTAGGATAACGGTACTTTTAAAACAGAGCAGCTGTCTAAATATGTCCAGGTATATCAAGCAAATCTGTAAATAAAACCTTTAAAATTGTATATTTACCAGTGTAAACTCCTTAATGGAGGACTATAAAGAATCATACGTTCAAAAATCATATTGTAGATTTTATCAAGGTCATGTGGATAAATGAGTTGATATGGCCCAGCAGACAGGTTTTTCGGTATCGAGTTTATATTTTGGTACTCGCTGACAATACTGGTACTTCCACTAGCATGGATCCGGCTTCCCGGGCAAGCTTCCCGCCCAGCTTCTTGATTGCCTGGAAAGCAGGCTCCATGCTGTTTGGCCGGCTTGATGCTGATTGGCCTGGAAGCCGGCTTCCCAGTCAATCAGCATCGACCCAGCTAAACAGGCTCGCCCAAAATACTCAGTATCGGCACCAATACTAGTATCGGTATCAGGGCATCCCCAATATATACTGTATATTTATATATCTATAGTACTGTGCAAAAGTTTTAGGCAGGTGTTAAAAAAATTTTGTAAATTGAGAATGCTTTGAAAAATAAAAGTGTTTATCAATTAACAAAATGAATAAATGAACAGAAGTGAAATCCAAATCAAATCAATATTTGATGTGACCACCCTTTGCCTTCAAAACAAGATCAATCTCTTCATGTAATCCCAGACACTCTCAATTATGTTGAGATCAGGATTCTGTGGGGGCAAAACCATCACTTCCAGGACTCCTTGTTCTTCTTTATGCTGAAGATACCGTATTTGCCGGCGTATAAGACGGGGTTTGAGACCCAAAAAAATCGCCCGAAAATCGGGGGTCGTCTTATACGCCGGGAATACTTTGGTATACTGTATGTAGCTTCGACTACATACAGTATACCGCGCTGAGCCAATCACGGCAGGCTTTGTATTCTTTAATACAAAGCCTGTATTTACTGAATACAAAGCCTGCCGTGATTAGCTCAGCGCTGATTTCCGCCAGTTCCGCACTGATGGCACTGTTGGACATCTTCTGATGTTGAAGGGAAGTAAACATGATGGGGTTGATTTACTAACCTTATAAACACACCACGAACATGTATACACCTCTGTAGTGTGTTCCCTCCCAGCATGATCTATGGGTGGAATCTAAACACCTTTGTAGTGTGTACACACCCAGCAGGTGTGTTGTGCAAAGCCAAGCATGAATTTGCAAGGTGATGTTGTGTAAATTAGCTCTATGTTGTGTTGCTTGCGTTGATGAATGCAGGAATGTAAATGCATGAGCTAACCATTTTTGTCTAAACTGTGAAGCAGCATTATATATGCATCATGTGCATGATTTTTCCATATATGGCATTAGTGGAAATATGCTTTAAGAGACTTTTTGGTTGATAAATACACTTTGCTGTGTAAAAATCACACGCACCTGGTGCGTGCGTGTGTTTAGGTTAGTAAATCACCCCCGATGTGTCTTTCATCTGCTGCATTAAGTTACCTTGTCCGACCACTGCATCTATGGTCTTCAACAACGTTGCCCATTTCTTTGTGCTTCTTCAAAAGAGCTTGAACAGCACATCGTGAAACCCCAGTCTGCTTTGAAATCTTTGACTGGGAGAGACCTTGCTGATGCAGTTTAACTACCTTGTGCCTTGTTGCTGTGCTCAGTCTTGCCATTGTGTATGACCTGCCATGAAACTGTCTTCCACAACCTCACCTTAGTAGCAGCTGTTTCTGTTTCATTTAATGACTGTGTTTCCTACCTTTGAAATTGATGATCATTAGCACCTGCTTGGTATAATTGGTTAATCATACACATGACTCTAGTCCTGCCAAATCCCTGACTTTGTGCAAGTGTAAGAATTGATACTGGTTTGAATCCAAAGGGTAATAACACCAATTATTAATTTGATTTAGATTTTTTTCTTCTTTTTATTCACTTTGCATTTTGCAAATTGATAACAGAGAGCATTTTTCCCACACCTGCCTAAAGGTTTTGCACAGTTCTGTATACATAGGCCTGTTCAATAGTGAACCCGTAAAGGCCATTATGGATTCCCTGTTGAACTTAACTATAGAGACTGTTAGGAAAACAGAGGGGTCTATTCACAAAGCTGCCGAAGGATCTGGCCGTAGCTTCGGCCGATCCTTCGGCTAGCTTCGGCACCAGGACCCCTTTGGTTCAGGAGAACCGAGGGGGTGCTGTACGGGCTATTCACAATAGCCCGTACAGCTCCCGATCACGGCCGAGCGGCTCAGTCGAGCGCTGAGCCGTGCTGAAAGACGAAGCTGGCCGAGCGGCCGGCCATTGGCCGGCCGACAGCCTGCTTCTGACAGCTGGGCGGAGCCAGCCGTGATCTTACAGCTGGCTCCGGCCACTTTCAGAGAGATCAGCGTTTCAGAAAGATTGCTGTTTGGTTGTAGACATAATATACTGTATAAGTCATGACAATTGAACAATGGAAAATGTTTTTATGTATTTAGGGATAAATGGGTTATACATCATCCATTTATTTGTTTGGTTTCAAGGATAGTTGTACTAATTATTCAGTTATTGAGATATCAATTGAGATTTTAGATATCCACCAATAGTTTACATTACGGAGCAACTTTATCTGAAATATCAAAGATATAATTGACCTCTTCCTCACAATATATTTCCAAGGTGTAAGAATTCTCAACAAACAAAAGGATTTATGACATTGAAGGGAAAAAAAGACTTTGATATCTTTCCATAATTGGAATGGAGAATTGACAAGGATCGAGAAATAGTAAGATGACTATATGATGATTTGAATGAATATTATAAATTGAATTATTCTTGGTGGAATGCATGGTTAAGTGTCCTACGTTAAACAGTGCTTATGTACACTATCTGACACACACAATGTTGTGGTTATTTGTAATATTATGTTTAGTCTTACTCTTTGTCTTTATTTTGTGACTATATTAGCCTAGAAAGAATATCCATTGTGCGTACTTAGCAATCCAGGTGCGGCATTTCATACCATGATTTTCCGGTTGCATTGCACAGAACAGAATTTCCATGATGGTTTGAAGGCTTTGAGTATTGACATAAGTCGTTTCACCTCTCTGTCAAAGGGCACCAAGGATTGACTGATTTTTTTATTTTTATTTTTACCATGCCCCTCCAAGGAAGTCCAATTAGGATGAAACATATCTGGAAGATGTTTTTGCGTGTCTCCTTTAACAAGGCTTGTACCAGTACATGTCCATTCTTGCTGGATACCATGACATAATGGTTCCATAATTGCTGATGATTGCACAGCTCCATGTTGGATCCAGATACTGGGTGAGATCTTACCAGTGCATAGCATATACAACATTTACTGTATGTATGAAGTTTTCTGATTGGGTCTTGTATATGCACTACAGGAAATATGGTATTTTGATTGCATATTGCATGTTTTATTGCGGCTGAAAGACTGCAACATAACAGTGATTATACTGTGGCACAAGTGCATCTGGAAGTCTGTTTTTGCATTACCTTGATTAAAGATGTGATATAACATGTTGGATGATATACATGTTTGCAGCTCTACATGTTGCACATAAGAACAATGCTATAGAACATCTGGGCTGAAATCCATAATACTAGGTCCATAGTGTGTGTGTCACAATGCCCACATGGTGATAAAAAGGAGCAATGCAAAACAACATTCTTTGCTCAACAAGGAGCTGCGAATATCTGCATATGCATGGTGGGTTGATTCTATACTTGTTTACTTGTCCTGGGATATAAAGATATCTTGACATGCTATTTGGAAGCAAGACAGCCTGTATATGAGTGTCAACCAATATATGAAATATGGGTTTTCTGTGACTGTATGTATTAAGTACTGTGTACTGAGTATGTATTATATATTATATATTTTTAATCCTTAATTTTTAATATCTGATTATACAATTATACAGGCAGGTACAGGGCCCTGTAGAGTTAGTTTTTTTGTGATTTTAATTAGGTTTTTGTCATAAAAAAGTGTGATTTTTTGATATTTGTTATTGCTTGAAATAACCTCTCTTATGTGAGGTGTTTGAAATTTAGGAGACGCAGAGAGTTTGTTTTGAAAAATATGTTCAAAAAACACCAATTATGAAGGGGTTCATTTACTTAAAAAATACATAATTTAATATGTGCATTATTCAAACCAACACAGGTTTCTTCTTTATATTCAAATAGCTTTACATGATAATTCTTATTTTGAAAACGTGGCTAGAGGAAATGTGTTTTGCATTTGCTAGTAACATCTACAGATTTGCATGTCTATGGCCAGGCAATGAATAATGGCTGAAAGACAACAGCATAGAGTGCCCTAAAAGAGATTATTATTAACTTCAGTATAATCTGTCCTTCAATGATACTATTAGATCTGAAATTCTTAGAACTGATCTTTAGAAATAAAGAAAGCTGGTGCACACTGTTCTAGCTAATTGAAACTATTAACATAAATTCAAAGCCTTTTTATTTCTGCCGATTAATATACTATCATGCATATTCACACTTTTTTTACATCTTTTTCTTCACCATTAGAAACATGGGTAGTTTTTTGGAGCATTAATTTAAAGAAAAAATGGTACCTCTGTGCTAAACCCTTACAAGTACTAACCAAAGCTGCTAACACTAATAATTGTGTGTACACAATCACAGGAAATATAGTAAACAACACATTGAAGCACTAGTATGACAAAGCCAAAAACAAATATTCCCTATCTAAAACAAACTATACATGACACAAAGTCATACAGGTTCAACAGTGCAAATATTCAAATAAGCATCCTCAATCAAATCAGAAAAAAGTATTTTTATATATAAACGTGATCCAACACTGTAAGGGTGCAATATGACCTGTTCAAAAGTAATCCACACACCAGTTTTCAGTGGATAAATAATGGTATTGTTGGTGATACTACTTCCCTCTTGTAACACATGCCGCTCACCTTATTAGTAGCACCCAGTAACAAACTTAGGTATGTGTCTAACTTTGTGAATGGCAAAGATTAGTGCTCACAAGGAAGAAAAATAAAGAACCATAGTGCTTTCCGTATTAGAAAGTATAAAAAAACAAAACAACCAGGTAACATTATACAGATATGCAGTAGTTGTGCGCAACGGTGCACAATGTTGTGCATGTAATCTTTCCTAAAGGGACTGCAGTAGTCAATCGATAAGGGAAAAAGCTTCCAGCTCCCATGTGCTCACTCTTTGGAGCATCACTTATAATATTCAAAATGATTGGAGCCAAAGTGATTAAAACTCTTTATGACTTCCAGCCAAACTTACCTTTTTATAAGGAGCAGAGGGAAATAGGCCTTCACCATGAATGTACACATTGGCTGAACTGAAAAGAGGATAACAATGCACTCTGTAGCCAGCCTGAACAATGTGAATAAAAAGAAAAATTAATAACTAACATATCGGGAGCAAGTGAACTTGTCCTCTCTGGACTTCTGCTTTCTGCTGAAGGGATGAAGAAAACAAAAGCAATAAGGTAAGGCAAAGCAATGATAATGTGCAATATGCAGTAACCCATAGCAGCCAAAAATCACCTATTGGAATCATGGGCAACAAAAAACTCCTCAGTAAGCCCTGGCGCCGTTTTTGCACGTCTGTACGCACGTTAACAGCATGTGGTGAAAACGTGCGTTTTGATTGGCAGCTCATAAAACATCGTGGGCAATGGAAGAACATGCGTAAAAATGCGCAAGAACGGTCACGAAAATGTACAACATGCTTCTGTTGCACGTTTTGGGGCATTTCCAAAGAATTCTATGGAGCAAAAAAGCACTTTTATCTGCCCAAAGAAACTCCTGTACATTTTCTGGTGTGTTTCTGCTCAGGTGTGAACCAGGGCCATTGAAAATCATGAGATTTCTTCTGTTGGCCATTTAAAAGCGCTTTTCGAACTGCTCAAAAACTCCTAGGTGTGAACCAGGTCTGAAGGGGGACACTGTGTTACTGGTTTGACTAGGCTGAGTGCAAGGAGGCATAAGAATCATGATACAGCCATAAACAGTACCCATCACTTTATATGTGCTATGACATAGGAGGCTCTTCAGCCCGCTTTAATATCAATAAAGTTAGGTGAAAATAAAATTTAAAAAGTGTTTGAAAATGTAAATATAATAAACATATGGGAAAAATGTGAAAGCTGCCTAGACACCATGCCTATGCATATACAAAAGAAAATGTGCACTTATGGTTCACACGTGTCTGTAAATGACTGCACAGCACATTTTAGAGGTTATTGGAATGATTTACAGTTATCTATAAATTCATGAGCTGTAAAGGTTTTAAAGCATTGCTTCTGAGCAGTTGTGGATATCGTAGCTTTTTGCCTCTTTGCCACTCACTTTTGAGCCTTCCCTTTTTTTATTATCTATTTATTTAAAAAAAGAATTTGCAACTACCACTATTTTATTCTACAGGTCTTCTAATTTCAAAAAATATATATTGATTTGAAGTGGGGTTTTAAGTACATTCTTACATAAAACATGCACATTTTAGCATGTGTGAAAAATTGGTCCACCAACCAAACAATTAATGAGGGTGTCCTTCGTCTCCATGGCTAGTGATTAGCATCCCTCTGATCAGCAGAAGGATACATTATGCATCCTTATGCATGCTCCCTATGTTTTAGGTTCTTTGCTTACCTTAATGAGGCCTAAGCTAGATTCATCACTGCTTTTTCCCAATACTACAGGGGAGTCTGCTTAGCCTGTAGAATTGATGTATGTGAAATAACCAGAAAGTAAAATATAGATAAAGAGCGCTTTGCCTATATTTGATTAGGTGCTGTAGAGTAACCCCTTGTAACTAATCATACTTCAATGCTTGACGAGTGACAGGAACCTTCTGTGCTTTAGCTAAGCCCCTTTACCTTCTGCAAAGTAGAAATAGTGAACTAAACTAAATGTGAGAATGTAGTCCATCACAGGAGCGAGCTTGGAGTAGTGACTACTTTACAACACACACAGGGACCATGGGGAACAAAAGTAACCACCCTCCAGAAGGAAGGACAGTGTCAGCACCAATTCAGAGATGATTTGAGGATCTACAGCTGAGTGATACACAAAAAAGATACATTTTTGTTAATAGGTAAGGTACTTGAATGTATTTGTAAGATTTAACTCCTGAGTTTAGTGTCACTTTTAAAGGAGAACTATGGGGTTAGGGCTTTTCCCCATAGTTCTCCTAAGGGTAACGTGAGGACACAAACTAGCGTCCTCCCATCACCCTGAGCTCAGTATACCGCGAGCTATAGCTCGCGGTATACTGAGACGCCGCAGCTGAAACGGATCCTGACAATTATGTCTGGATCCGCCCAGCTGCTTGAATGACAGCTGGCTGTGCCTATCTAGAGGCAGAGCCAGCTGTACCTGTCCCATCCCCCGTCCGTTCCGCCAGTCAGCGCTGGAGGATTGGAGCGGGAAGGGGGGAATCCAGTCCCTCCCCTGTCACGGCAGAGAGCCGTGACAGGATCGAGAAGTGAGCGAACGCTGGTATTTGTTCGCTCACCTCCCGATCTACTGAGCCGACCTGTACAGTTTCATTGTCACAGGTCGGCTAGAACTATGAGGATGAGTGAAAATCACTCACCTCATAGTTCTCCTTTAACCTTTATACAAAGCGGTTCAAAGGGGAACTTGTCAATGAGATTAGTTTAAACCAGAAGGTACTGTAACTTCACAATTTTGCCTAAATAAACATGTCACAATATTTAGCAATAGTATAAGCGTTTAAGAAAAAACTATATCCTGAGTTTCAGGCCAGTCACGTTGATTAGGCTGAGATGATGTAGTTAGTATGCTGCAGGCAATAGCAACAATTTCCTTAGTCTTCCCTCCCCCAGTAACTATTTAGGCTGTAACATTGTAACTTTTAGCAAGTGAGAGGCTTCAGCAGTGGCTGATTTATATTCGACATTTGTGAACACAGCCAAGAGCTGCACAGGCCCCAGGATTTATCTGATTGTATCATCCCATCCCTGAGTCCGCATCTCAGTCCAGAAAGTAGATGCCAACCATGTATAATCCCTGAACAAAAATGGCTCCATCCTTCTGCAGAAAAATGTAGAAGGCAGGCATTGTCACAGAAAGTACTGTGATTCCTGCAATCATTACATTTACAGAGTACTTATGTAAATGCATGCATTACCATGAAAAATATATCAGTTAGGTCCATTAAAATAATTCCAGACAATTTTTTTTATAGAATAGAGAATTATTTAAAACATCTATCAGGTTTTTTTCTGTGGGTCCCACTGAGAAAACGTTCTCAAATGTTCCTGTAAAAATATCTCTAACAGCAATGAAAAAAGCTTATTTGTGTGTATTAATGATGTTTCAATATATATTTGTGTCTGTTTATCAAATGGGTAATTCAGAATGGTGGGCCATATGCTCCTGGCGCGCACAAGCGGGAAACTGTCAAAATTTGAAACAGCCAGTGATGGCTGTTTACATAGAAGCGGTCCGGCGTCTGTAGAGCTGCTCGATCACTTGTATGTCGTGCCTTCGTGTGTGTCCCCTTCTAAATACAAAATGTCTTCAGTTGCAAGATGTTTGTTGGTTTCCTTGAACTGCCTATTTCACATCCCCCCACAGCATTTCAATTAAATAGACCAGTCCATAACCCTTGAATTCTTCTTTTAGAGCCATTCCTTGGTTGATTTGCCAGTGTGTTTCGGATCTTTAACATGTTGAATGATCCAAGTTTGGTGCACCTTTTGGACAGATGTCCTCACATTCCCATCAACACACTTTGATACAATGCAGAATGCTTAGTTAACTCAATGACTGCAAGCTGCGCAGACCCTAAATAGCAAAAGATCCCCAAACCATAACATTTCCACCACCATATTTCATAGTTGGTATGAGGTTCTTTTTCTAAGATACTGTTTCCAGTTTGTGCCAAACATGTCTGCTGCTGCTGTGCCAAACAGCTCTATATTTGATTCATCAGTCCACAGCACATTGTTTCTGAAGGCCTGGTCTTTGCCTATGTGTTTAATGGCAAACTGTAGTCTTGTTTTCCTGGCACACCACACCACACACTCAAGTTAAATTGGTACAATCTCTTTCTGATTGTAGGTGCATGCACTTTGACACCAACTGTTGCATGAGATACAAGCAGGTCCCACAATAAAAATGTTGGGTTCTTGGCAGAGGCGTAACTAGAAACCTCAGGGCCCCGATGCAAGAAACTATTAAGGGCCCCCCCCCCAAAAAAAAAAAAAACACAAACATGATTTTGATACCTATTTTTATATATATATGTTAAATAAACAGTATGAGGGGAATTTATCAAAACTGGAGCAGACAGAATCTGGAGCAGTTGCCTATGGCAAGCAATCAGCTTCTCTCTTCAGTTTGTTCAGTTAAGGTTTGAAAATAAAAGATGGATGCTGATTGCTTGCCATAGGCAACTGCTCCAGATTCTGTCTGCTCCAGTTTTAATAAATTCCCCTCTGTAAATGGCTTTCGGGGCTAGTTCCCACCAGTTCCAGTGCTTTCCGGCCTGATTCGGTGCTGCACCGCACTGGATTGCATCCTGGTCGTCTCATTGCATTCTGGGGCGGATGGGGGCGTGTTGTTGCATTAAAGTAAATGGCAACGCAGGTACGCCCCCCGGCCGCAGTGTGATCTCTGCACCAGTGCACATGGCAAATCAATGCCAGCGTTCTGGTCTCCCTGTGCCGCCCCCCCTCCCCCCAAACTGGCGGAACACCAGGGAATAGTCGCAAATGCGACTGATGCAACCCTGGTAGTTTCGCCAGTGCCGGTATCTGCACTTAGTATCGAGGAATTTTCACGAGTACTTGTGAAAATGCCAAGTACTGGCACTGGTGCATTCCTACTTACTAATATAATGTATTGCTGGGACTTGTAGTCCTGCATTGTTGGTGGTATTCTGCATTGCTGTATAATCATTATACAGCAATGCAGAACCCCACCACCTATACAGGACTACAAGTCTCAGGAATATATTCTAATGTCAATTAGAATACCACAAGGTTGGTGGCTTCAAGCTACAAGCTCATTTGCTAGACTAGCCAATTCTAGACAAGTGAGCAGTCAATTGAAATTTACACTTCTCGATTAATTTGCATAAATATTTGATATTAAATAATATTTGATTTTAAATAATTTGGTGTCTTTTTAAAGTGCCAGACTCATACACATCCATAAATGGTTTAATCATTGGCACCTAGTCTGCAACACTTGATTCTAATTTAATTGATTTAAAGTGGTGGTAAATGTAGTTACATTTTCTACATGACAAATCTGCATGTTCATTTTTTATTTAAAGCGGACCTTTATCTTTCAAATAACAACACACACACACCTTTAGAAATGTTTAGTAATGACAATCTACAAACACATACTTCTGGATAATTGCCGGATTTATATTCTTTGCATACCTTATTTCTCTTTTCTTCCCCAGTCTTCTCACATTGGCCAAGTTTACTAAGGGCATATTACTAGCCTCCTCCTACTTCCTGGATTTCTGGCAAATATTTCTGGCACTTCCTGGATTTCTGGCACATATAACTAGACATTGTCCCTGGAAAAAATCCTCCTAATACCTCGTATGTCAGTTGGAAAATCCCCCACCCACATCTCTTGCATTGGTGTCAGCGGCCGTTGTCAGAACAAAAAACAAAAACAGGGAACATAAATAGGCCAATATCAGACGACTGCCTGCTTTTTACATCCAGTTGCTGGTGCAGCTGAATGTAAACAGAATATCGGTACCTGATATCGGTTATCGTCTTGAAATGTGGCCAATAATCGGTATCGGTACTGAAAAATCCATATCGGTCAATCCCTAATTTAATGGTGAGCTGGTCAATCACTATTGCTTCCCAGGCAAGGGCTGTCTCAGGTGAGTTTTGCTGAGTTTTAAAGAGACAGCCCAAATATTAGTACTGACACCTGCCATGTGAACTCCTTCAGTTGGTAGTTGGGTTGCCAATCTGATAGACCTGGTAGGCAGCCCAACAGAAAACTGAAGGAGCACATAACAGCAGGCTGACAGTACTGCTGCTAATTGTGAGACATTGGATTTGTGTTCTCAGCAAGCAACACTCTCTATAGTTTGTTGTCCTTTTGTCCATCTTTCCTTCCCACTAAACATCCAAACTTAACTGAGCATTCTGTTTTTTTCAATGTAACTCCTCTTAGGAGGAGGTTTCTTTTAAAAGAGTTTTACTGGGTTTTTTGAGAGAAGTACAAAGTTGCATATTTCAACATTCCATACACATTGCATTAGCAGAATACAGAGGAATGTATGAAGATAAAGGGGTAAGAAACAAACAATTTGTTGTTACGCTAATTGGAGCTACGGATTATCCCCCATGAGAAGAGAAGTAGCTGCAAACAAAAGGAAGGTGAAAAGAGGAAATGAAGGGTAAAGAGTAGAGAGAGGGGGAGGTGCGATTTACCCAGGGGTGTCCAAATCCAAGTAGTTTAGATTCACAGAAATCTAGCAGGAAAATTGGGAGTGCAAATTACCTGTTCAAGGTGACAAAACCCAAAGGAATTTCCCAAAAGAGTCGGTTTAACCTCCATGAAACTGAGAGTTCATTGCTTCCAGGAGCACGCAGTTGTTTGTTGCGTAGCCAAAAATATGAAGGTGGTTAATGTTGCTTCAGATTTGAACATGGATTTTTTTCTTTTTTATTTAACAGGGCTTCCCATGGATTCGGTGGAAGATTGCAATGTAGAAGCATTCTAAAGAGGTTGTATTCTCCTTTCCATAACTTCTGCTACTTAGGGCAGGAACACAGACATGTAACATAGATCCATGAGAGACACAGCCTCTCAATAAAGTAGAAGAAACAGTGGGCACATACTAGATTTAGTCAGTAATTGAATTTTTAATATGTTATTTAAAGTAGTATCAAACTTGTTCCAATAATTAATTCAGATCAAACAAATATACATTACCCAGCAAAGTATTTATATAAATATCTGCCCAAACATTTACAGCCATCATGTTTCCAGACAGCTGGCTCTAACTCTCTAAGCTTGGCTTCCCTGAACTTCCAGTACAGGATCATAAGGGACAGAACAGTCTCCAGCAGCTGTCCATCTTCTAGCTTGGAGAAGCGATATGGAAAGAAGGAGGAAGCAGGAGAAGGTAGCAAGGAGCAAGGGTGTGGATTGCGTTGTTGTGTCTATGTATTTGTGTAGTCACACACAGCTTAATATTACAAGGGTGGCTCAGGATATCAGGGCCAGTGCTCAGGGTCCAGCAGATTCACCAAGGAAACTAAAAGATGTAAACATCAAGGAGCAGCATCTATTGTGATTTAATCATTATTTGAATCAGCTTTTAAAAAATTGTTTTTAATATCACTTTAAATAAACAGTGAAACAAAGGCATACAAATATTGACAAAAAGGACCTGATGAGCTAAAACTAAAGAGTGAAGCATTCTGAATGAACATTTTTTTCACATTATATTCATCAGCATTATTATTATAATTTCCAGGAAGTTTATATCTATCTTATAAATGTTCTTTACAAATACATAACAGTAAAACAAAATGCATACAATCTTAAAATAGTTTTATAAAGGCATAGTATGCAATATGAGTGGTCATGAGCTCCTAGTCCCATGGATATGAAGTAAATAGATTTTAGATTTAATTAGTTCTCAATGATTTAATTAAGGGAGTTGAGCATAATAATAAGTGTGTTTTTTTCCATTGTTGAAAATATTCTGGCTTAATCCAATTTTCTGCATTTTATCCAGTCAGACCAAATACATAAAACAATCATAATTATTATTTATTTAATAAACACATATGATAATCAGTAGTACAGGAGGTTAATTTGCCATTAATTTAACCTGAATAGCAATGTTATGCTCTGTCTGTAATTTTGATCATTTTAAGGAGGGCAACATTTTTTTCATCAATGTTTTTACATTCATCTATGTAAAGCTATCACTCCCCACTCCTTCTTCCTCGCTCCCCCTTCTCTTTTCTCCAAGCTATTAGATGGACAGCTGCTGGGGACTGTAGTCTCCCTTGTGATCTTGTACTGAACAGGAAGTTCAGGGAAGCAGAGCTGAGAGCTGGGGCCATGACGGCTGAAAGTTTTTGTGCAAACATTTAAAGAAATACTTTGCTGGGAATGTATATTAGTTTGATCTGGATTCATAATTAAAAAAAAAAAAGTTTGAAACTTTAATAGTACTTTAACAGATGCTATGATTTCTGTCTGTCAAAGAGATTGCACTTTATTTGTGTCTTAGTGACAGATGTCACCAAAATGAGGGCAATGTGCAATTATCAATGGAACAGAAAGTGAGGAGAAGCCTCATTGAGAATGCCTGTTTTGGTGACAGCTGTCAAAGGTGCAATCTCTGGTTACTATAGTGAGATTGCTTCCCACTTCCAGTTCTAGAGAAATAGCAGATTGTTCTGTCCAGCAGGAAATTATTTAGTTTAACTACCTGCCATCTCAAAAATGGCCACAAAATGGTGCTAAAGATAATATAGCTCTATTTTCAGTAGTTTAGACTGTTTTTCTATGGTAAGTTCTCAGCAACCTCCAGCTCAAGAAGAGCACAAGCAGGGCATTTTGAGAAACGCAGACTCCATCTTGGAACCGAGGAGAGAACAATCCAGTGCCATCCTTAACACATTTGGAGAAAACACCCAAATTCCCCTTTTTCCCCGGTTTTGGTTTTTTGTATATCAAATTCCCCTTAGACAACATCGCCGGTAAGGATGGACTGGTTTATCTGTCTATTTGTGAGTTGACTTGCTATTTGCATGTTTCATGAATGATTGTATGTTTCATGTTCTTTTTTACCAGTTTCCCCCACCCTGTTCTGTTAATAAAACTTTAAGATTTCAACCAGTCTAGCTTATTGCAGAATAGGAGGGTTTAGCTGCATGTTGAGCTATACAGGCCACAGGGTAACGTGTAGCGGGGACAGAACAGTAAAACAACGGCTACCCAGCAAGTGGGATACCGGGCAGTGACCTCACAGAGGCCTGCTACACGTCACTGCAATTATCTGCACACGACAATACAGCAGTCTCTACACACTCAAGCACCTTCAGAAGCAACATGTCACATAATCAGGCATCTTCACTCAAAGCAAAGTCCCAGGTATTGGGCTCCTCTAGATCCTCACCTGCAAGCAATCCATTCGCCGTTGCCTGTGCTTAAGCGGAAGCCACGAAAGCCAGAGCAGCCTTTGCTGAGCAAGAAATGCAGATTAAAAAAAAGAAAAAGCGCAGTTAGAGACTGAAAAGGTGCATCAAGAGATGGGGTTAGAAGCTGAGAAGGTGCTGCAAAAAGCACGAATAGAGGCTGAAAAGATACAACAGGAGGTGCCTTAAGAAGTTAAGAAGATACAGCGAGAGGAGTGGCTGGAAGCTGAGAAAGTCCAGTTGTAGACTGAAAAGTTGCAGTAAAAGGCATTTATAGAACAGCAGAAAGCCTTTCTAGAAGCAGACCTAGAGATACTTGCTATAGAGAAGGAAGCAGCAGCTGCTGTAGCAGGAGCAATGGCCTTAGAATTAGCCATAGACATGTGTGATTCTTTCCCGAAAGATTCTTTTTTTCGGGTGCATTTTCACAAATCCGTACATTCGGATGCATCCAAATCTCCATAAGACAGAAATAACTAATGCAAACGAATATGAATTTCCAATAACAAACATTTCAGATACATTCAAATTTCTTTCCCAAATTAAGTTTTATTGTATTAAGCATCGTAAAAAGAATTTTCGTTAGCCTTAGTATGTTCAAATTTTTGTTATTAACAAATTTTCCTTGCAGCAAAGTGACATTAGACAAAAGAAACAAAATTACATTTTATTTTATTTTTATCAGCAGGAATAAAGTAAATAAACAAACCACACTGAAAAAATGCTGAATGGCATTTGGGAGCTCACATATAGCATTCAGGAGCTCCCTATTGCTATTGTGTTATATGACAGCTGAGCTCGTGATGTCACGGCTCGCTCCACCCATTTGTTTACAAATGTCTTCGTCGGGGTCGATTTTCTCGTGGGACTTTTTTTATTTCGGCAAGTCTGTGGACATCGTTCATCATTATTGACCCTGGATTACATCGATGGATCCATTTTTTTTCTAAATAAAGGACTTTTTTTCTAAATAAAGGTCTATCAACACTCCATGCCAAGTAGCAACAAAGATAACATTGAGGAGACAAACCAAAGATGTTACACGGCAGCACCTCAAGTCTGCAAACAAGAGAGCTACAAGCAAAGTGACATCTCTTATGACAGATGCCTTACCGTAACGGTATCAGAGTCTACAATTTACCCTCCTGTACCAGCCTTCACACCAGAAAGGTACAACACAGGCTGGCTTCAACCAGAGGATTCCAAAAGGTATGATTACACACAACCTTTCCACCATAGCAATACACAGCCAGCTAATCAAGCCACAATAGACGTTGCAAAGTTCTTTGCACAACGTAAGTTAGTCACCAAAGGAACAGGAACAGTTTAATGATTATTATTATTATACAGGAATTATATAGCACCAACAGTGTGCACAAGACAATGATCACCCTGAAAGCTACAGGGCCTGGTGATCCTCCTTCCAAAATCTGTCAGAGGCATAGACCTTACACATACTGAAGAGATTGACCTTCTGATCAAATGGCTAGGAAACAAGTCTGCTGAGCATGCTAGACAGATCAGAACAATAAATATAAACTACCCAGAGACTGGCCTTAAAATGATCTGGGATAGACTCAATCAGTGTAATGGCTCAGCAGAAGCAATAGAAAGTGCACTATACAAAAGACTTGATAGCTTTCCCAAAATACCTAACAAAGCCTATGAGAAACCTACAGAACTAAGTAACTTGCTAATGGAGCTTCAGGTGGCCAAATCAGAAGGGCATTTGCAAGGACTTGCATTCCTTGACACAGCCACAGGTGCCAACCCCATTGTGTAAAAGTTACCTTATAACTTACAAGAGCAGTGGATTAAACATGGCTCCAGATATAAAATAAAGTGCAATGTTATATTTCCCCCTTTCTCTGTTTTTGTGGACTTTGTGCACCGGCAAGCTAAAACAAGAAATTTTTTTGACTTTACACTGTCATGTGCTGCTCCTGCAAACCTCCAGTAGCAGTACACAAAACTAATGTCACTCCTCCAGATTCTTTTCATAGGTCTGCCAGCTCCTCTTACTCAGAGAGAAAAGTCAAAGATCCTGGTAAGCAGTGTCCCTTGCACCACAAGCCGCATCCTCTCCTGAAATGAGGAGACTTCAGAGAGAAGTCTATAGAGGACCGCAAAGCCTTCCTGAAGGAGAACAACATCTGCTACAAGTGCTGCTCATCAACATCTCACCTTGCCAAGGACTGTAAGGTCAGTGTAAAATACACAGAATGTGACAGCTCAAATCACAACGCAGCTTTACACCCTGGGCCAGCCTCATGGACTTTGCAACACACTAACAACAATGGTAAACATGGCGCGAAGAAAGATCACACTGTTACAACTACACCACAATGTACAGAGGTCTGGAATAGTCAGTCATAGGTGGCAGGTCCTACTCCAAAATCTGTCTAGTCAAAGAGTCTACCCAACAGGTCAAAGGGAGAAAGTCATTAAGGCTTTATGCAATTCTTGATGATCAAAATAACAAGTCTTTAGACAGCTCAACCTTCTTGAAATGTTCTGCATTAAAAGGCATAGTGGAGACAGCAGGGAGGAGAGCATCTGGCTACCGAGTTGAGTCTATTGACAGATAAACATGCCTGTCCTTACCAACTCTTATGCAATCAGATCCCTGGTCATAGATCTAAAATCCCTACACCAGATGTAGTGGTTCACCACCCACACCTAAAACGCATAGTGCATCTGATACCAGAACTTGATCCTCAGGCGCAGACAATCCAACTTCTTGGGAGAGACATCTTACGGGTTCACAGACCTAGGATGGGTCATTATAGGAGATGTCTGCCTAGGAACCATGCACAAACATACAGTACCTCTGTTAGAAGCATGTTTAGAAGTACACTAGAGAATGGACGTCGCTCTATTTTCCAGCCATGCCACAATCAGTTCCTCATAAAAGAATTACCTTACGCCACCCATTTGCCTTGTCCATTCATGGGCCACATAAGTGACAACCTTGCCTGTGACAGTGACCAAGACCATTTAGGGAGCAAAGGCTGTCAAAGAACAAAAGAGGTAATCAAGTGGCAATATCTATTGGGGACAAACTCTTCTTAGAAATAATTGAACTGGGAATAGTGAAAGATGACACAAACACCTGGGTTGCACCTCTTCCCTTCAGACCACAGAGGTGACACCTACCTAACAACAAAGAACAATTACTGAACCTTTTCTCTTCCCCTAGACGTAATTTACCAAAAAAAAGCTAGAGTAGAGAGACCACTTCCTCTCTTTTATAACGATCAACGAGAAAACGATCATGCAGAAATAGGTCCCACTCTTGAAGACTCTGAGGAGTGCTGATATCTACCAATATTTGGAGTATATCCCCTACAGCGTATGGTAAGATTAGTGTAGTGTTTGACTCTAGCACCACATTCAAGGGTGGTAAATAATGTCCTCTTGACAGGTCCAGACCTCAATGACAAACTTCTGGGAGTGCTTTCACGCTTTCGCAGAGACTCTGTTGCTTCCATAGCTGTTATACAACATATGTTGCATTGCTTCCTTGTCAGAGAGAAAGACAGAACCTTCTTGAGATTTCTTTGGTTCAGAGACAATGATCCCTCCAAAGACATCATAGAGTACCGCATGAGAGTACACATCTTTGGTAAAACCCTCTCTCCCGCAGTTGCTATCTAGGAACTTAGATGTTCTGCTCAAGAGGGTGAGTCTGCGTATGGCTCAGATGCTAGACAATTCATAGAAAAAGACGTTTACGTAGATGACTGTTTAAAATCTCTATCTTCCAATGAGTCTGCAATCAGTCTCCTCAAAAGAGCACAGCTAATGCTCGCCTGCTCCAATCTCAGGTTTCACAAGATTGCTCCAACAGTAAAGAAGTAATGGAAGCTTTCCCTTCACAAGACCACTCTAATGATCTAAGAGACTTAGATTTAGGGACAGACTATTTACCCGTACAACGCATTCATGGTCTACTCTGGGACTTGAAATCTGATTTCTTAACCTTCCATATAAACAGAAGAAAAACCTTTCACTCGCAGAAGTGTCTTGTCTACAATTAACAGCCTGTATGATCCATTAGGATTTTCAACTCCTGTTACAATTCAGGGCAAAGCGTGAAAAATCTGACTTGGAAGCCTTATTGCCCCCTTTTGGGTAGAGTGGAGAAATTGTCTTACAGCTGTATCTGATCTCCATGTTCCATGCCCATTTGCTCCTGTACCCTCTACAGAAGTACAAAATGAAAAACTTTATATATATTCTGATGCATCTGTGGAAGCAATAGCAGCTGTTGCCTACTTAAAAACTGTGGATGTTACAGCACAATGCCATGTAGGATATGTCATGGGAAAAGCAAAACTAGCTCCACATCCTGAGAACACTATCCCTAGACTAGAACTTTGTGCTGCAGTATTAGCTGTTGAGCTAGCAGAACTTATTACCTCAGAAATGGACATTGACCTCAAAGATGCAGAGTTTTACACTGACAGCAAGGTAGTTTTAGGCTACAATCTTTATATTAACAGCATAGTGCAAAGGATCAGGAGATCCACCCATCCAACACAATTGCATTATGTATCTACTGACCATAATCCTGCAGACCACGCTACAAGAGCTGTTGCTGGGTGTCACCTTAAAGACACAACATGGTTTACAGGACCTGCATTATTGTACAGTACAGAACAGACTGTTCCTGATAATGATATAACTGAACTCGAAGATCCAGACTCAGATGTTGAAATCCGCCCTGAGATCTCTGCTGTTCAGACAGCGACTTCAGATAGTCAACTCAAATCCTGCAGATTTAACAGATTCTCAGATTAGAAGTCACTTGTTCGAGCTATTACTTGTCTGATTCACATAGCCCGCTCCTTTAACCAGTTGACATCCGCGGTGTTAAACCCCCTTCCCATCCAGGCCATTTTTCAGTATTCAGCGCTGCGGTACTTTAACTGACATTTTCGCACATTCTAATGACAGAGACTGTAAAGGCTTGCACCATAGTAAAAAGGTTAGTTAGACAGTAGAACTCCAGTAGTCCTGAGATCTCATCATTCACACTGCAATATGAAACTTTTTTCTTGACCAAAATGGCCTATTAAGAGTAGGTGGCTGTCTTAGAGAGGCAGAACTAGAATCAGATGAGAAACACACCCTAATAATTCCTGGCCATCATCACATCTCTTCTTTGATTTGTATTGCATCACCCTTAAGTCAAGCACCAAGGACAGCTATTCACAGAAGGAGCCTTACGAGCAGCTGGCTTGTGGATAGTTGAAGCTAAAAGATGCGTGAGCAGTGTGATCTTTAAATGTGTTACTTGCCACAAGCTTCGTGACATGCAACAGACACAAAAGATGGCTTATCTTCCAGCTGATAGACTCAGTCCAAACTCCTCTTTTACCAATGTTGGCCTTTGGTCCCTGGCCTGCCATCACACACTACACTAGAGGTGGTCAGGCAAAAAGTAAGTGCTGGGCAGTCATATGCACTTGTTTGACGATCAGAGCAGTTCACATTAAAGTTATTGAGTCTATGGACACTTCTAGCTTCATAAACGCCCTTAGACACTTTGTTGCTATCCCAGGCCCTGTGAAACACATTCGTTCAGACAGAGGCACTAACTTTGTCAGGGAAGCTGAAGAACTGAAAATTACTTCAAACACTGACACCAAGAGAGTGGAGAGGTATCTCCATAATCATGGCTGTACATGAACCTTCAACCCACCTCATTCCTCTCACATGGGAGGAGCATGGGAAATAATAATTGGCATAGTCCATAGAATACATGATTCTATCTTCTTACAAGTAGGGACAACAAGACTCAGTCAAGTCTGACAAACTAAAGTCTCAGCCATCATCAATGCCAGACCTCTAGCTCCAGTGCCAAATAACCCAGAGGACCCTCTTTTGCTTACTCCCGCAAAACTCATTGGACAGAAAACTGGAGTCTTCAAAACTAAAGACTTGTATTTTGTCCAGTGGAGACAAGTACAAAACCTCGCAAATTCCTTCTGGGACAGGTGGAGGAAACATTACATTTCCACCTTACAACCACACAGAAAGTGGCAAGAGAGCAAACCTAATCTAAAGAATGGTGACATTGTTCTCATAAAAGACTGCCAGTCTCAAAGAAATCAGTGGCGCCTAGGCCTCATCACCAAAACTATTCCGAGTATGGGAGAGGCAGAAAAGTTGAAGTTAAGGTTTGCAGGAACAAGTTAAAATAGTGGAATCCATTGATACCAGGCAGGGAGTGTTCTGCCCAGCAGGAAATTATTTAGTTTAACTACCTACCATCTCAAAATTGTCCAAAAGATGGTGCTAAGAGAATATATCTCTATTTTCAGTATGTCTGTGAAGGTTCTCATTCATCCAGGTCATGGTATATCTGTAAAAAAATAAGTCAAGGCAACTGGACTTGCTGTATTTTTCTTGAAGACATTTCACTGGTCATCCAACCAGCTTTCTCAATTAAGAATGACTTGTACAAAAATTATTTGGGAATAAATCTGTTAATCGCAAACAGGTATTGATTGCATTTGCATGATTGGAGCTAGGAGGTGTTATTAACCTGGCCAGAGAGAGATGTTAAAACAGCATTGTATGTAGCAGACAATAGATGTCTCCCCCACCTCTATTCAAGCTTGGCTTCTCCATTTTTACATAAATTACCTCTTTCACACCTCTTTTAAACCAGTCCTCCTCCCTGTCTAGGATGCGTACTTAGGTCCAATAAGGCACACACTTGATCTGGGTATCCTATGATGTCACATCCCTCTTCACCTGCATACCCACCACAGCGGCAATTGGAACAGATTATATGGATTGGAGCAACATTCACCATATTTATTCCCAGATAATTTTTTGTACAAGTCATTCTGAATTGAGAAAGCTGGTTGGATGACCAGTGAAATGTCTTCAAGAAAAATACAGCAAGTCCAGTTGTCTTGACTTATTTTTTACAAATCTATTTTCAGTAGTTTAATCTGTTCTTCTATGGCAAGTTTCCAGCAACCTCCAGCTCAATTTGCCATTTTCAAATTCACTGAAACCGCTAAAAATTGTCAAAACTGTTATTTGGGGTATTAACTGTGTATATAAACTGACTTATATTTGCTTTCTTATTCTTCAATGGATTGTATCTCCAAACCCTCCGGATATTACTTTACTACATCCTACAGTGACACACAGCATGGTTTATCAGTATACATTACTTTCATTCTGCATTTAATGAATATGTGGTGCATAGAGATTTCTGTATGATTGTAGGATGCCTTTTTAAATGCATGGATGCCACGTCATAATCTAGCATATCTTCCTTTAACTGCCATAAGTTAAAGCTTATCTAAACCAAAAAGCAAACATTTTATATATTGCAGTTTACCAATTCTTAGATGTGATATTTGTATTATTTTCCTTTTTTTTAGGCTTTTTTTCCCTTTTTTTCACCTGGTGATCCGGCCAGTAAGGACCGATTCACTCCAGGTGCATTACCTTGTCTTGCATTGGGACTGTGCTGGAAATAACGGCCAGCGCAGCTTCAACACAAAACAAGGCAATTAGCCTAGTCACGGACATGATCGATTCACACCACCGCGTTGCAATGGGAACTCTGTGCTCTAAAAAAAGTATGAAATGCTGTACTTTTTTTTCGGCGCAGCGTGATGCGACACAGTACAACCGCCTCACACCCCGCTGTGCCCATGGAACTGAATAAAGTGTCACTTATGACATTTCAATGAAGTTCTACCCAAAAAAGAGAACACGATGTGCTGGGATCGGTGCATCTGCACTCTGTTATGGGGCACCGTACACCAGACACTGTGCAATTAGCACAGCGTCTGCTGTGAATGGGCCCTAAGGCTGTTATTTTATAACTTCCTTTAACAGACCAAGCTTTCCAGCAAAAGTGGCAGATAGAGGGTTGATACAAACCAAATAACACTTACAGGAGTGCTTACAATGGGCATCTTTTATTCAATTATAAAAAACTTTATTCCAAAAGGAAAAATAAAACTGATGCTATAACTGCTTAAAAAGTGTAGCTGGACTTTAGCTTTAATTTGTTAGACAAGTCCATCAAAATCTTCTAGTCCATCTAACACTATGGAGTCCCCAGTCCACAGGGTGACAATGCTGCACCCTTGGACTAGTGACTCCATTGCTCCTCCGTAGAGTGGAGCCACCCTAAGACAGCAAGTGTGTTACTGGCCAGACCAAAATAAAATAAAAGAGCCCAGAAGAAAACTAATGCAGGCAACACATTTAAGGATTGGTAAGCTTCAATGTTGCTGCAATATATATTACATGTGTGCTTTTGGGTTAAGATACACTTTAAATTCTGCTTTGTTAGTCTCCTTTTGTAGGGTTTCTTTTATTGCCATACACACAATATGGTTCTTTAGTAGAGTCAAATCACAGTTCATTAACAGCTTGCACAGTTCAGCAATACATTATCTGATATTTTCATCTGCCTATTGACTGTTTATGTTTAAATGGAAATGCCTTGCATTTTCAGAAGGTATGGGTAAAAAGTGGCCTTTCAATAGGGCAATAATGTTCTCTAATTCCATCTTCATTGTCACTCATAAACCTTATATACCTTGACAATAAATGTGAGCAGTGGAGAAAGGCTGCTTCCAGAACATATTTTGAACACCGTTTACTGCAACATAGAGTGAAGAAACAGATATGTAAAGACAAAAACATAACTCAATACAATAGAGCAGCTATTAACTTTACTGCAGAGGTCTCAGAAACAGGGGCTGGATTATTTGTTAAGATTTACAACATCAGTACTGATACAAAGAATCTGTAATTTCTCATTTTACACTTGTATGAGAATTATAGTTACCAGGCATTTCCACTTCTATTGGGAACCTCCAAATGATTCAAAGTATTTTATTTCATACTATGACTAGCTTACAAAAATGAACTAAAGTCTATCTTTCATAATAGCAAGCTTCATTTTTTGGGACAGCACTATTGTTGAACTTCTATTCTCTGACTTCAGTCCACAATACATCCTTCCTTTTCACAAACACACAAACAAAACCAAATCAGCCACACACATGGATAATAAAGAATCAGAAGTAACACTCAGAGTGATGCCTAACATACCCCTTAACCATTGAAAGAAATTCTATACACAATTCTCCTATGTGTAAGAAAATATCTCCAACATAATCGGTTGATTGCATCTGAACAAAAAAACAAAACAAAACAACAAAAAAACACTTGTTCTTTACAAACGTTCCACTGAACAAAGAAATTGAGGCGTGTTTCTATTTCGATTAAACTTTAGTAGGTGTGGACTAGCCTGCTTAGCCTGTTTAGACACCTGTGGTACACTGTCTGTCCACACTAGCTTGAGGGTACATATAGATGGGCTACCCAAACCCTACTTACAATAAAGTATAAGTAAAATCAGCGAACATATGTCACTCTGTGACACAGAATCATCTTTTCTAAGTGTCAAATAATAAAGCATTCTTACAAAAAAGGCACCTGCTACCTTAATTTTTTACTTTTATTTGGTGCTCACGTGACCACAGCTGCTCTTTCCATCCCTCTTTCTAGGAGTGGGGGGCATGGCTGTATGGTTAGAGGGTGGGGAATGATGAATAGGGTGGCGGGGACATACATTCTCTATCTTTCTACTCTGCATTTCACAAAGCCATTCCTGCTGCGATCAATGCTCCTATAGGTTGCTGTTGCGAAATGTGATTGGCTACTGCTGCTGTTCCACTCGCTGTCCAGCCAAGCAGCGCTGGGTGGGGGTATTTCAGCACCAATGACCATTGAACTTCAGGCACACTGGCATCACGTAGTTCATGATTAGAAGCTATGGGGTGCAAACTGACCATGCCACCATGTATCTACTTCCCTGCTTAGTATGGTCACAGACAGTGATTTAGTAAGACAAGGGGACTGCCAGATTCTCTAGGCATTTACTGGAGAAATTGAATGTTATACAAGGTTTACTAGTGACACAGGAATGCATTAATGGGATTTGAGAAGAAAGGTTACATATATTTTAAGCTGCAATCAGGTGGTTTACTGAGCTAAATTCAAAGCATCTGAATGAGCACACTGCATGACCACTGTTCACTGAACTCATTGAACCCTACAAGCAGCAGGCTAGGAGGATTCTCAGATTGTGTTGAGAAGCCTGGTAGCCTGGTCCAGGTAGGGCTTTGGGGACCTGCTGAATAACGCATATCTTTATGGTGTCTGGTATATTCATTACCCTAATTGCATTTTTGTTCAGCACAGCTTTGCTTAAAGGCTCACTCCACACACTTGCACTGCTGTAATGCACATCAAAACCCAGATTTTAACATGTTACCACAACACATGATAATGCATTGTATATCTTCATTGATATTCATTCTGAATTCCACCCCAATGCACATATGCAGTATACCCAATGGCACCTGCACTATATCTAAAATGTACAGATGTGTGTTATGGTGTGCTACAGTGCCAGATATAGTGCAGGTGGATTTTCTCATGAATTGAGGTGTATTGTGGTGTGTTCTTGCAAAGTGATTGGGTTGCCTTGATGCAAAGCCCCTTAATGCTAAAATGCTTGCAATAATACACAGAGATATTAAGGGGTCTTTAGCTCGTAGTTTTGGTTTACTAATGCATCACTATTGGCAATTTGGTGGGGCACAGTCTACATTTTCAGGATTAAAGAAAGCTGAAATATGAATTGCTTTCCACCTTTGAAAGGAATCTAACTTTTGTTTCAACAGTTTGTGTTGTCATGGCACATCTCAGGACTCAAGACCGGACCATAGGCATGCGCAGCCTATTGCATTAGGGTGTGCACACAAATAATCTTTGTGATCTCTCCACCGACTCAGTGGCTAAAACATAACTAAGACATGGTGCCCTCTGTTGCGGTTTTGGTGTTGTGCTCGGGGTAATTAGGGTTTGCCCAGGCATAACCGGCATACCCCGTGCACATGCCTATGGACAGGACACAAATTTAACATAGTTATTATAAGGAAACTGCAGCAATATAGTAACATTATAAACAGAATGCTGAAAATATAAAAACTTAATAAACCTGCCTCAAATATTCAAAAAATATTTTTTTCCAGCCATTGACGCTCACCCCTTTGCATCACAGGAGCAAGCATCTCCCTGTTTTCCAAGCTGCACATGTCCAGTGCATCTCTCTTTCCCTATTGTAGCAATGGCTGAGCTCAGAAGGCGATGAAAACCTCTAACCCCTTACCTAATTTGTATTTTGGGTGTTGGGTTTGCCCCTTCACTACTTTTTCCATGCTAAAACCAATGATCTGTGAATGTTCCCTACTTTTTTCAGGACATATGGTATATCTGGTTTATACTAGGGATGCACCGATATATCGGCCGCCGAAACATATCGGCCGAAAATGGCACTTTTGGCATAATGCCGAAAGTGCCATTTTCCTGCCGATACATCGGCACATCCCTGCTTTCTTTCCTCCCCGCTGGGCGCTGCTCTATGTCCCAGCGGGGAGAAGAGAAAGTGGCAGCTGGCTGAGCGCTGCGGTGGAGAGCGCTGTGAACGGCCGGCGTCTCCTCCCACACCGCTCTTCCGCCTATCACTCAGTATCTGGGATTTATGGATTATCACCCTGCCTTATTTCTATTAATGTTCATATGTCCCTCTAGAAATCAAATACAACTCTATACCAACATTTCAGTCTGTTAAGGCATCATTCACAGTAGCAGTGATATACATGTGCTTAATGCATTTATAGGACATTTATAAATACATATAAAAGGCATATAATGATTTTATATTGTATATTTCCCAGTGTCTAGCTGCATTAAGTTTAGCTGCATTTAAAGAAAATAGAATTCTGTGTGTCTTGGGGCATGTTAGATGCTCAGAAAGCTCACGCTCAATGCTCACGTAAATACATGTAAACACACATAAATGCGTGTAAATGCATCCAGCCGGCTTCCCGATTGGCCAGGAAGCCGGCTAGATGCTGATTGGTTGGGAAGCTGGTTTTCTGACAAATCACAATCGAGCCAGCCAAACAACATGGAGCCGGCTTCCCAGGCAATCAGGAAGCTTAGGGTGACGGGAGGACACTAGTTTGTATCCTCCCGTTACCCTAAGGAGAACTATGGGGAAAAGCCCTGACCCCATAGTTCTCCTTTAAGTAAAACCCTAATGCGCAGGGACTAGAACACATGGAATATGTGCGACAACCCGAAGTCGTTGAGATTATGTAATACATTCTGTTTGCTGAAATACAAGCGGGCCTTGTGTTATTACTGAAGAAAGTTATGTCTCTGTTATAAAAGACTGTTCTGCTTTATGTTAAATTGGCTTCTTCGAGGCTGGTCTTTGAGCGCTCACCATTTGTGCTAACTTCCCCAACATCACAATATATATATATATATATTGTGGCAGTGCAGGGCATTGCCATGGTGTAGTTTGGCAGCTGTGGCAACCAGGACTCTCAACCAGAGGGGCTGAGAGGGTTCATAGTGTAAAACATTTCATAGGTAAGAACCTGGCTTTTCAGATTCTTCCAGGTTTTCCTAATTATAGCTGGTATCTGGTGCTCTGGAGATTTCTAAGAGCTCTGGGTGGGATGAAATCTTCAGTCCTGGAGCCAGGTTTTGCCAATTACAAGTCTGGGCTGATCAGGTGGCTGAGAGCAGCCTCATTAAGAAGCCAGGCCAGAGTTTAGAGGAGTTGGTGTAGTGTGTGCTGGAGGCACATGAGGGCCAATCCAGGTGGTGTATCGACACACAGAACAACCAGGGTGGCTGGAGGGCCAGTGTGGAAAGCTGCTGGAAGCGGTTAAAGGGTATAAAGTTCCCCGAAGCATTTTTGTTGTGGGAAACATTAAAGTCCTGGGATTGGGACACTGACTGAACAGGACAACCTTGAGTCGGTGAGACAATATACTTTGTGTTATATGCTGAAGTTAAGCCTAAAGTTGTGTTTTTTAACTCACAGAACTAACATGACTAAGGTACTCAGAGAATCTATAAGCCCTTAAAAGAGGTTTCCCACATGTCTCCCTCCTCACACACAATATACACACACTCTTGATTGGAGGAGGTCTCCTTCACTAAGAGCACCCGGTGAGCAGATGTTTGGATAGCTTGAAGAGTTGCTCAGCCTTCTACAATGCAACTGAGCCCACCTTTGGAAACCCATTGTTTTTCAATGCAGGCTGTCTTGGAGAGGAGCAGTCTGGCCTTGGAAACCCATTGAAAAGAAAGGACAAGCAGAATTGTACTGAAGAAAGCTGAACAGCTCCAAGTGGTGGCAACCTCAGACCTATTTAGCAGCTATATTCAAACAGCTGATTAGTGAGGGCACAAAGCAGAGAGATCCCCACTAATCAGCATTGGGGAAATGGCATGTACAAAGCTTATCTATCTTTCTTTAAAAGGTAAAACTTATTGAGGAAATGTTATGATTTTCTTTAACTTGTTGCCTGAGTCTTACCTAGTCCTGTAATTTATTACATATAGTATTCATTATTTATTTTTTTACAGTATAATGTTCTGTATTACAACTTATTATCAGCGTATAGTGCATTATAACCTATTAAAAACAGCAGGGGAAGACGTGGGAGCCTAAGCTAACCTAATGCTTTATATCTTTGTTAGATAACAGTAAATCGTTAATGCATCGTATCCTCTGGGAAATGTCACATTAAAATAATGCACTTTCAAAATAAAGGTTTATACCTGCTTGGAAATCACTTTTCTAAACCTGAGGATACATCTCTAAAATATGCTAGCCATCATGTATGTTTCTGTTTTCTGAAATAAAATAGATTTTACATTTCTGTGGATCAGCCTCTTAATTATTAAAGTGACACTAAATTCAGGAGTTAAATCTTAAAAATGCATTCAAGTACCTCAACTATTAACAAAGTGTATCTTATTTGTTATTACTTTGGATAGCTGTAGATCCTCAAATTATCTCTGAATTCGCACTGACACTGTCCTTCCTCCTGAAGGCAGGGCCGGCGCAAGGATTTTTTCCTACACAGGCAAAGGTGCATTTTTGCACCCCCAACACCCTCCCCGCCGCGCGTTCTCAGACGGCTGCTTAAACATTTTTTTCTTTAAAGTTTAGAAAAAAAACATTTTTGTTTTCGGTTTCGGCCTGACATTTTATTTTTCATTTCGGTTTTTAAACTTCCTTTTTGGTGCACCTCTAATTTTTTAACTTTTCTATCACTTTATTTTATTTTTACTTTGTTAAATATGTATTTATTAAATATGTATTTATCTGGTTATCTTTTTATAATTTTTTTATCTTATTTTTTTATGTTTTTTTCTTATTACTTGTTTTTGAATCTTACTATCTTTTACTTTTTATCATTTTTATTATGTTTTACTTATTTTTTCATAATTTTTATTTATTTTCTAATGTTTTATCAAATTTTTTTTATTACATTTTTTTTTCCACTTAACCTTATTGCTATCACACAAGAGCTAACAATCCCCTGTGTGATAGCTATTGGAGGTGACAGGTTCTCTTTATTGATCCTGTCACCTCCAATACAGGAGTTCTAGCACAACACTGTGCCAGAACTCCTGTGACAGCTGAGAGGAAGGGCTCCCCTCACTGTCTCCTGCGAGCAAGAAGAGAAAGGTAGCTGAGGGGTAGAGGGGGGATTGCAGATGTGAACTTCCTGGCGGGGGGGCGCGTGGGTCTCACCTCATCAAAAGGATCCCTGCCGCTGCTCTGCTCAGGTCTTCATACCGACGCTGATCACACCTCTCTGCGCTCTCTCTCTTCTCTCCTCCTGGCCGCTCTGAAGCTGCAGCGACTGGGAGTAGAGAGAGAGGGAGCGCAGAGAGATGTGATCGCCGCCACCGAGACTGTCTTAAAGGGGCGACCTCCCAGTCGCATCTTTCCGCCCCCCACAGCGCCGCCCTCAGGCAGATGCTTGACCTGCCTATATGGTAGCGCCGGCCCTGCCTGGAGGGTGGCTACTTTTGTTACCCATGTTTCCGGGGTGTGTTGTAAAGTAGCCACTGTTCCAAGCTCACTCTCATGATGGACTACAACCTCACGTTTAGTTTACTAATTTCTATTGAGATTGTAGTCCATCATGGGAGTGAGCTTGGAGCGGTGACTACTTTACAACACAGACAGTGACCATGGAGAACAAAAGTAGCCACCCTCCAGAAGGAAGGACAGTGTCAGTGCGAATTCAGAGATGATTTGAGGATCTACAGCTGAGTGATAAACAAATAAGATACATTTTTGTTAACGGGGTACTTGAATGCATTTTTAAGATTTAACTCCTGAGTTTAGTGTCCCTTTAACTTACAGCTGATCAAAAATGGAAACACCCACTCAAAATAAATATGCTCTTTTACTTGAATTAAAACAAAACTCTAAGGCTCTCTTGATACCTGTGTGTTGTAGTGTGTAGCAAAGCGCAACAAAGAAACTGCGCTCTGTTGAGGTATTATCCATGCGCATTGCCAGCAGCCACAATGCCCATTAATTTTCATGCACCTTAACACACAGATATGAGTGATCTTTCCCCCCTAAGCCGCTCTGCTTTCTTAAGGAGGAACTTTACCAATATCTTTAAAATAACAACAAACACACCTTTAGAGATGTTTAGTAATGACAATCTACAAACACATACTTCTAGATAATTGCAGGCTTTGTATTCAATGCATACCTTTTTTTTCTTACCCAGTCTTCTGACAGTAGCCATCCCTTTTACTTCCTGGAACTCTGGCACATGTGACTAGACATGAGACCATGCACATCATCTCAGGGGAGGAAAATGTCTTTCCCTGAGATCTCATGAGATTACAGATGAGATTTCCCAGCAATGCTCTGCTGATGTAACCTTCCCAGGATGCAACACTTAAGCACATACATCATTTGTGCCAGTAAGTAAATGAAAAACAAGTCTGTTTAACTAATGAATGTAAGATGGTTTTAAATCAGCATGCAGAGCTGCATGCTGATGTGATTTTGAGTAAAAAGGGATAAAGGTCCACTTTAACATTTAGGGTTCCCCCATCTAATCCTGGCCCTGCGCTGAGGTTGAATGGGATTACCTTTTATTTTCTTGACTATTAAATAATGGATCTGTAAATTGGCCAATTTGTTATTTGCAGCTCTATGTTGCACAAGCTTTTCTTTTTTGATTACCTTACTAAATATCTTTTAAATTTCAATACAAATTTATTCAATGGATAAAATTCTGCCGGTCCATTAAAACCTACATCTTGGTAAGTTGGGAGCCCATTTAAAATGAACTTGCTTTACTGCAATGCACAGTTCAGAAAACGTATCTAATTGAGCCGTTTTTAAAATTCTTTATTTAGAATGCATTTCAAGTACAATCGCAAACTTGTATGTACATCTCCAGTTCAGGGTGAATGCAATAATATATTTCATTAAATAGAGAAATTCAGCATAGGTATTCACGTCTGAAGCACATAATCATACTTTGTTATTTACCTTTGCCTAAGTATCTAGTCGATATGTTGTCTAACAGGTTAAAAGTAAAGAGAACTGATTTGCTATTTTCTTATCCAGTAACTTCCTTATATAAACCCTTATAACTACACGAAAAGGTGAGTGGGGTAGTGTGTTGTCAAGGACACCCATTAATGTTTGGGGAAAAGCCGGTAGGGGGAATGAGGCAGAAATCAAGTGGAGGGAATAAGTACCAAGGTAAGAGGCAGAAAAAAGAAAGCGGGAACGGAGAAGCGTGGGGAGGGGTAGGTGGACTGCAGTGGTAAGGGATGGTAGGACAGAAGAAGGTAGGGGCAACATAGAGAAAAGGAAGAGGGGGAGCATCAGAAGTGTGAACATGTACAGTACATGGAGTTTGGTGGCCTAGCAAGGGAGTCCACAGGGGGATGTGATCCATCCAGTAAGGATAATAGACAGTCCGGAACTCGGTTTAATTGGCTCCATGACTTGTTCGGATGTGGAATGGCAATCTAATAATTTTGACATATGAGAGAAGGGCTGGCTGAGTTGGAGTCTTTACATAGCCGCCACAGGGGCTCTGATGGCCAGGGATCTACTTTCAGCTCCAAGTTCTTGACTGGACCCACTGATACATAATGGGCAACATCATTACAAAATCTATCTTGTATTACTAGGATATAGTATATAGACCAGGTGTGAGCAAACTCCGGCTCTCCAGCTGTGGTGAAACTACCAATCCCAAGATGCATCTGTCTCTGGGAGTCATGCCTGTGGCTGTGAGAATCTTGCAATGACTCATGGGATTTGTAGTCTCACAACAGCTAGAGGGCTAGAGGGGCAGAGCAAGGTGTAGTAAAGAGTAATTTTTTCCAGAATAGCATCTTAACTCTTCCCACCTGCAATCTGTAAATGAATGTTCAATCTGTTCCTGTGCTGACGATACGTTAATAAACTCCCTCCCTTTTAGAACTAGGAGCCACTTTGCGTCAGCCTATAATTAAAAAAACCGAGCAGATTTCATATAAACAGCATACAAAATCAAAGTTTTTTATGCTCTTAAAAAATTATTTAGGTATGCAGTTAATCATTGTGTATGCCAATGCAATGTGGCCTGGGCATCTAAGAATCAGTGACCTCTAGCCATAAACGGATTAAAGAAAAACTTCAGCAATTAATTAGATTTTTTGTTTTGTTTTGGGTAGAGCGAATTTGGATTAGAACCCTTTATCAGGTTTTATTGATGTTTGTGTCCCTGTTGGGGAAATTTTACTTCTCTAGTTGACACAGGAGCTGAGTACTTTTCACTAATGGAAATATAAACAGTAGCAAAAGTGTAAAAAAAGGTTCTATTCCTTTCTACAGTCTACAAGTGTTTGCATTGCAGTCTGTGTCCCTGATGGAGAGGTTCTCCTCACTTTATCTCCCGTAACACAACAGAAATAGAGGCAGCAATGAAAACCTGAAAAGAGGTTCTAACACTTCTTAATTCTATATAAAAGTTAGTTGGACCTTTTACCCTAATAACTTTACTTAGCTGGGCTGCAGATTTAGTTAATACATTAGCATAGTGCTATACTGAACAGCTAGAGGTCACCCTAGGCCACATAGTCTGAAATGTTACATTGTTGTGAGTTGATGGCACTGTATTCAGTTGTTTTGTTGTAAAGTCTTAGGCCCGGTTCACACCTGGGCGTTTTGTAGCGCGTTCCTACGCTCAAACACCGAAAACCCATTATTTCCTATGGGTATGGTTCACACCTGGGCGAAGTACAGGCCGTATGAACGCGCTACCAAACTCCCTACGCCCAAAGAAGTACAGGAGCTTCTTTGGGGCGTATTTGCCGCGCGTATCCATTTAGATACAGCCAGGTAGCACTCGGAAACGCGCGTTTGTCGCGCGTTTTTTACAGCGAATCGCGGTAAAAACACACGGCACGAAACGCGACGCACATATTCGATACGCCTAGGTGTGAACCCAGCCTTAAAGCGGGCCTTAAGGGCCTGTTCACACGACGTCCGTTTTCTGTGCTGACCTGATCCGTACGCTCCTGCACTAAAAATGCATCCCAATGTATCCCTATGTGTTTTATGGGTTACAGTTCTCACGTGCGCAGTCCGTTCAGGTTACGACAGAAAAATACTGCATGTCACATTTTGTACGGTCAGGAAACGGTCTGGAAACACAACGCGTCAAAAACGCACTGCACAGCTTTTTTTTACTGGAACGCGACAAAATCACATAGCACCGCGTCTGCTGATGTGGACCTGACCAGGACCTGAAACTTATGTGAACAGGCCCTTAAACTCAAAAATTTAATTCTACCAATGCATCCCTCTATGTATGATGATTAATAATAACAGACATGTCAGGTATAAAATGCTGTGATTTTGAAATACTTGCAGAGTATTCACTTCCCTCTTTGAAAGGACAAAATGACTTCAGTTTGCCAAAGCAATGTGCACTGGGATGGCCTTGTCATCAGCAGAGCATTGCTGGGAAATCTCTTCTGTAATCTCACGAGATCTCAGGGAAAGGCATTTTCCTCCCCTGAGATGATGTGCATAGTCACATGTCTAGTCACATGTGCCAGAAATTCAGGAAGTAAAAGGAAAGCTCTTTGTTAACATGGCCACTGTGAGAAGACGGGGAAGAAAAAAAATAAGGTATGCAAAGAATATAAAGCAGCAGGCTATTATCTAGAAGTATTTGTCTGTAGATTGTCATTACTAAACATTTTTAAAGGTGTGTTTGTTGTTATTTTAAAGATATGGGCAAAAGGTCCGCTTTAAAGCCTAACTGCTCTGCTTGCTGGACTCTGACTGATCATGCTGCCACCCCTCACGTCCTGGCTGTACCTGATGACGTGGGTGTGCTGTCCACATTTCAACACTGAAGAGCAGAGGAATGAATGGTCAGCTGCCGCAGGATGCTGATTTAAAGTAAGTAATCCTTTCCATTACATAGTCCAACAATAATGCAAGCATTTGTTTTCTGCATGAGCAAGGGGTTGCATTTGTATCTATCTTGATTATACTTATATCTGCCTTAAAGTAGACCCCGCACTAAAATGAGATAGTCTTGTTAATTCTGGGTCCTAACCCTTGTTATGTTTACAAATGTCAGATACAGATCAGCCCCCTGCAGCAGCCTTTTTTGCTACAGTGTTGCATTCTGCATGATCACTGGGGGAGAGGAGACTGAGGAAATACTTCCTTGTGTCTGCAGCACGAGTCCTCATCCTAGGCAAATTTGCATGCCAGGAGTTCAATTACTGTTTTGATAAAATGTAGAGTTTTATTTTTAATTTTGCATTATAATGTTTCTGTATGTAATAAAATCTTAGGAATTCATTCATGCAGAAGTGTAGAGATTACAAAAGATTTTAGAAAAGTAAGTTCCACTTTAAGACAAGGAATTGCATTTGTCTCCTTATCCGTGGATATCCCTAAATAATCTGACAAGCATGAATTGAGATGATACAGACAGTCTTTGGTACAACACAGTACATGGTGTAAGACATAAGATTAAGATACAGTATGGTGTGAGAACATAGTGTTAGACAGCATAAGACCATACAGCCCTATTAGGTGATAATATATTAGTTGAGATATCACTGTGATTTTATTCATTTGATGGTTTTCTTTTAATTTGCATGACCATTTTTCATCAGATATTTTATTATTTTCTCCCATCATCCCTACACGAGACATGATTCTCTCTCTCTCTCTCTCTATTAGTTCAGCCTCTAGCAGTGGCCTAGCATGAGGCATCAGGACCAGGAAGATGTAAGAATTAAGCAAGGGCCCCTAATCTTCAATTCTATAGCCACTAATTAACATCCCCAACATCTATAAGTGCCCCTGCAATCAACATGCCCACCCTAATACCCCCTGTATGGAAAACCACCAGACTTTGTAAACCCCCCTATGTACCTGGTCCACCTCACCCTTCCTAATTATTACAACCCTGCACACATTATGTTTCATTTCCTCTCTCCTTCAAGAGGCACGCTTTATCAAAATGTTGTTATGGAGATTGTTTGAAAAAGTAAACTATGCATTCTACAAGAGCAGGGGCTCATATGCAAACACTACCACTGCCCAAACCGTTTGCTATGCCACTGCCCTCTGGTGTCAGGCAGGTAGTGTATTTGAAGCTTTTTATCTGGTACTAGAGGACAAATAGCAATCGTGAGGAGTGACACTCAGTAGGAATGATGGCTCCCTTGTAGTATAACACTGTCTAGGAGGTGAACATTATACAGGTTAGAGGAACAGAGTTAAAGCAGAGAGAGAGAGCAAAGAGAATCGAATTCTTCTAAAGAAGACGTGTAGGGCTGTTTTCAACACGGGTCACAGATATTAGTGACAGAAGCTATGTTTTGTTGCCTTTCAGTTTCACTGCCTATTTCATCATCTTGAAATTTATTACAGGAAACATGTTCTGAGAAAAATTCAGAGGCTGTGATTACTTTCCTATTTTTGACTAAGTTAACTGCCTGTGTCTGACTTTAAGACTCACTGATCGGGAAAAAGCATGCAGCAAGTAAAGTTAGAGTGAAATAGAAAATGTGATGACAATTTAACACTTGGATTTTGTGTGGTCTTTGCAACAGCGGCTCAAATGTACAGGATTAGTAATATGCAAAGATAATTTACTGTATATATACCACCCAATAACTTTCATGTCAATATTAAAATGAAACCTGACCTGGCCTACACATTTTCTAAGGTTTGAAGGGCTGTTTTCGCATCGGTTTTTTTCCCTAGTACTTTGAGCCTCACCTTCTACCCAACTTAAGAGTAAGCCCCTATATTCACATTAAAGTGCATGTAAAGCCCACATTTTTTTTGTTTTGGATAGAGTAGGTGAGGTTTAAATCCTCTAAATATTTTTTCCTTTGGGGTTTTTTAAGGTGCCATATCCGGAGTAAACAGGATACAAACAAATACATCAACATCACCAATCACATGTATATGTTTTATGTAAATATTTATTGAAAATACAGTCTATATTAAAACATGTAAAAAAAAATCTACTAATGATAAAATATACCAATCACCATCAGTTCCCATTATGTTGTTAGGAACTTATCCCATGGCATGGCATAACAACCCCCTGGACCTTGTACTCCGTGCCTACAGATCAGTAAACCTGTGCTGTCCTCACATCCATAAAATCAATGTAGAAAAAAATGTGTCTAAGGTACTTATGGATGGTTACCAGATACCTCCAGCCCGATCGTCCCTGCATACTTTCATTCTCTCTGCCTCCTGGTGATGGGGGATGTTTCCCAGACATGTGGACTGACTCACCGCTAAGTTTTTAAAAAAATGCTTACCTCCGATCTTCCTAAAGAAGCTTTGGCGAAACGAGTAGAAGGCTGAACCCACTGTACATTGACGCATGATATTGAACCCCCAACCAGCTACAACCTCTCACATGTTTCACCTATAGGCTTATTACCATTCCAAGGTGGAGACACACCTATTAGACCAGCACCTGGGGAGTTCTGATGGCGGCTAAGGAATTGGAGAGGCAAAATTTCCTTTGGGGGTTTTTAAGGTGCCGTATCCAAAGTAAACAGGATATAAACAAATACATCAACATCACCAATCACATGTATATTTTTTATATAAATATTTATTGAAAATACAGCCTATATTAAAACATGTAAAAAAAAATCTACTAATGATAAAATATACCAATCAACATCAGTTCCCATTATGTTGTTAGGAACTCCCTGCATACTTTCCATTCACTCTGCCTCCTGGTGATGGGGGCTGTTTCCCAGACATGTGGACTGACTCACCGCTAAGTTTTAAAAAAATGCTTACCTCCGATCTTCCTAAAGAAGCTTTGGCGAAACGAGTAGAAGGCTGAGGCCACTGTACATTGACGCATGATATAAAGATGAACATTATGATTATAAAATATGTTGTATTTGTATTGATGAGACAATGGAAAAGGAGTTTGTCAGATAGATAATATTATATGCACTGTACTTATGTGGCCCAGGGGGTTGTTATGTCATGGGATAAGTTCATAACAATGTTATAATGGGAGCTAAGGGTAATTGAGGGTGATTTGGTATAATTTAAATTAAAAAAAATATACATGTTATTAGTGATGTTGTTGTATTTGTTTGTGTCCCATTTACTCCGGATACGATACCTTAACCCCTTTAAAGACAGAGGCAATTGTCCAAGTTGTGAACGTAAACAAAACATAGAATTTGAGCTATATGTCTGTTCAACCATAATTTACCTCTTTCACATTAAGTGCACCCATACTTATTATATATTGTTTTTTAGAGGACAAATAGGGCCTTTGTTTGACATCAAATATTTATAAATGAACTGTAATTATATGTGAATAAAATCTAGCCAATTATGAGACATTAAGACATTTTCATTTTTTTCCAAACATGTGCACACACACCTATAATTGTATGCTATAATGTCCCATGAGTACATCAATACCCCCCATGTACAGGTTTAATGGGGTTTATGGGTTAAAGG
The DNA here is from genome assembly GCF_000935625.1 of Nanorana parkeri. NCBI lineage: Eukaryota > Metazoa > Chordata > Amphibia > Anura > Dicroglossidae > Nanorana > Nanorana parkeri. The sequence continues at coordinate 269,577 of NW_017306826.1, read as the reverse complement.
GTCAAATATGGGGCTTGCCCATTTCAGTCATCATACATGGAATTTTGGCACATTGCATTTCCGGGCCTAGGTCGCCTTTGAGACAGTGTGGCAGCCTAGGAAAGAAACTTTTCCATAATAACATACCATTTTCAAAAGTAGACAACCCAGAGCATTCTAAATGGGGTATTTTGAGTTGTTTTGTGTAGCCACTTTATCACAAATGCTGGCCACCCTTAGAAGCTTATACTTTCCTCTGTGCTTTTCACACACATAAATTCCATTTTCACAGGATATTTCATAAACCTTATATGTCTTACTGCAATAAAGCCCCGACATTTGTAATTAGCAATGTCTAATGAATATAACGGTACCCCCATGTACTGGTTATACAGTTTTTTTGGAAAGTTACAGGGCCAAATGTATTGCATACCGATTTCAAAATGTGGAAATTTGAAAAATGTATTCACTGGGTCTAGGTCGCCTTTGAGACAGTATGGCAGCCTAGGAAAGAAAATCTACAAATGAAGGCATACCATTTTCAAAAGTAGACAACACAGGGTATTTCAAATTAGGTATTTTGAGTTGTTTTGTGCCGCCTCTTTATCATGGCTTTAGAATGCTGGGTTTAACGTAAACGGGGACAGGCTAAGTATAAAGATATGTGAAAATCGCAGGTGTCAAAACACAGTAACTGCTCCTGAAAATGGTCTTCCAAAAGTATATACAGGGGGGCAGCTCCTCACAGTCAAGGGAAACCGGAAATCTGATGAGGACAAAGCAAAAGGAGCGCCTCCATAGTGTAAAATTGACAGGGGGACAGGCTAAGGTCAGGGGGTCCAGAAATCAGAGTAGTCGGTATAGGACAAGCTGAGCTCAAGTACACAGAATAATCGCCAATAAATCAGGTCACATACAGAATAATTTGAATGTGTATGGTAGACTTTGAAATAGTCTGTGATACATAGGCCTGGTAGACATGGGCAGGAAGAGCAAAAGTAACTAGAGTCTTTTCTAACTCCTTTTTTGTAACAGACTGCATTTTTCACTATGTGAGAGGGTAAAAAACTTAAAAAAGGTAAAATTGTAATTAACACAGGTAAAAATCACACCCCGAAAATGCTGAACAGTACTACTGTACTGATCAGTGTGATCACAGCTATAAAGCTGTGATCAGCGCTGAAGGGGTTAATTTAAAAAAATGGGTAAAACTAAAAAAGGGTAAAATTTTATAATAAAAAAAATGCAAAAATCACACCTACATAATATATTGAACAGTATTACTATACTGATCATAGTGATCACAGTTATAAAAAAAAACTGATCACAGTTATAAAACTGTGATCAGCAATGAAGGGGTTAATTTTTTAAATAAAGTTTTTTTTAAATTATAACTGACTACTTTTAGTAGCACTGATCTGTCTACTTCTCTCCCCTCAGATCACACTGAAGAGAGAGAGAGAAGCAGAGGCAGTGCTGCCAGCCAATGATTCGAATCATGCCGCCCTAACGTCTTTAAAGCCCATGCTTTAAAGACGTCTTTAAAGCCCAAAGCCCATGCATGGAATGTCCTGGTTAAAAGCCCCATTTAATTTGTTTTGTTGTTTAATGACATTCTACAAACAGATACTTCTAGATAATTGCCGGCTTTGTATTGTTTGCATACCTTATTTCTCATTTCTTTCTCAGTCTTCTGTCAGTGGCTATTTGAACTAAGGGCAGGTTAATAGCTCTCGCTTTACTTCCTGCAACTCTGGCACATGTGACTAGGACATGTGACCAAAAGAAAAATGTCACCAGCACACCATAAGTTGAAAAAGCAAAATGTTTTATTGCCAATAGCTGTATCTCATTGGCAAGCGCTTTTGGGGCTTCGCAGGGTCCCCTTCATCAGGCTTAGAGAAGGGGACCCTTCATCAGGCTTATGAGGGGGACCCTGCGAGGCCCCAAAAGCGCTTGCCAATGAGATACAGCTATTGGCAAAAAAACATTTTGCTTTTTCAACTTATGGTGTGCTGGTGACATTTTTCTATTGTTCATGTGTGGCGGTGCCATCCGCGATCATTTCGAGCACCCATCTTCATCAAGTGGGAATCACAGTAAGGAGTGCGGTACGGTTCCTGTTTCTGTTTAGGACATGTGACCATACACATCATCTCAGGGGAGGAAATTGCCTTTCCCTGAGATCTCATGAGATTAGAGATGAGATTTTCCAGCAATGCACTGCTGGTGTAACCTTCCCGGGATGCAACGCAACGCTTGGGCACATTACATCATTTGTGCCAGAAGTGGAACAGGAAGTAGATGAACTCTATTTGTAAGCAAATGAAAAACCAGTTTGTTTAACTAATGAATGTAAGATGATTTTAAATTAGCAGAGCTGCATGCTGGAGTGATTCTTAGTGAAAGGGGGTAAAGGTCTGATTTAGAAAAAGTAAATACAGAAAGATTGTGGCACAGAAGGGAGCACACTGTGTAATTTATAGGGTCCCAGGTACAGTGAATTCAAATAAACTGAACAAGCCAAAGCATATAAAGGGCATGTCCACACATGAAAGAAGATGCATAAGCAGAGGTTAATTTTCAGTAGAGATGAGAGATATACAGTAGGACACTGCCTTATACTAATTCTTGACTTTTTCTGTAAGGATGAAGCTTCACCCCCTGGTGAAGCTGCCCATCAGATTAAAGGGCCAGTGCATAGGCTTAGGAGGTGAGAGGAGAACAAAGTTAGATTTTTCAAAGTCTTGTAAAAGTTGAGGTCAACATATTATTTCAGCTTACTGTATCTCTAAACCTACTGATTATTTTGACAGCACGAAAACAAACAAAAGATCAGGAGCGCAACTACCAAAATTCCTTGTGTGTGAGTAGGTGAGTGTGATCCGGCGAAGGGACCAGTGGACATGTAGATGAGGACAGCGTCAGGCACACTATTAGATCTTTACAGTGTGGGGTATAGGTATCTATGGCAATGTCACAGTAGTAAAAAAGGGGGACTTACAATTAGGAGCTCCCCTGTTGTCTGTGCGATCGTCTCCTTGGATCGATCCTGGTGTCTCCGATGGTGTGGGAGGCTGGTCTGGAATGGATGTGCTTCTGTTTGACCGGCCACAAACTCGACTGGCCGGGCCGAGCCGTGTCCGTCAAGAGCAGGCAGCAAGGGGAGGAGCTACGTGCGGCTAAGTGACCCCGTGCGCCGCGTGTCAGTGCTGGCAGTCGGGCTATGGTCATAGGGGTAGAGAAGTATCGAGTGTCTCCAGTGGCTACGCGTTTCGAGGGATTGCCTCTTTATCAAGCCTCAAGATACTGGAGACCGCGGGAGATCTGTCTTCTTTTTAAATATAGCAAGGGGGGAGGCGTGTGATTTCATAGAGCCCAGTGATAGGCTGCCGCTCACGTGGGAGGAGTGGATTAGCAGTCTGGGTTCGTCTTGATTGTGAACTGTCAGTGCTCTAGTCAATGGAGATCTATAACCTTTAGTAACCCTTCGGTCTTATCAGGGACTAGCCTTTAATTGGAGACGGTCTATTCTGTGTTTATACGCATAGTATATCTAGCTGGATCTTGGGGGGTTCGGGGGGATGATTATTCCTCTCTGTGTAGCTCTGCTCTTTAATAAAAATGCATTTTTTTAAAAATGTTTTTGTGTGTTTGGACTGTGTATATGAAAGGATTTTATTGGTGTTAAAAACAAAAACATGGTGATGGACTGCACTTGAGTGGATAGCACTAAAATATTTTGTGTGTTTACACTGTGTATAAAAAGGATTTTGGTGTTAAAAACAAACGCGTGGTGGACTGCACCTGAGTGGATGGAACTAAAATGCATGCAACCATAAATGTACACCCATATATCAAAAACACATACACACATACACATATACACACACTGGCTTTTCTAAAATTAATTGAGGGCTTGGGGGGTAAAATTGGGGCCAATTTAGGGTCTTTCTGCAGGATGTGCCAGTGCTTGTTGATTACTTTCTGAATTACTTTGAAACTTTTTATCGATATCCCATAATAATTTTTAGATAGAGATGTATGAGTGTGTGTATGTGGGTGTGTATGGGTGTAATGTGTGTATGTGTGCATACATGCATGTATGTATATACATATATGTGTAAGTGTATGTGTGTGTATATGTGTATGTGTGTATGTGTTTTTGATATATGGGTGTATATTTATGGTTGCATGCATTTTAGTTCCATCCACTCAGGTTCAGTCCACCACCATGCGTTTGTTTTTAACACCAAAATCCTTTTTATACACAGTGTAAACACACAAAATATTTTAGTGCTATCCACTCAAGTGCAGTCCATCACCATGTTTTTGTTTTTAACACCAATAAAATCCTTTCATATACACAGTCCAAGGAATTTTGGTAGTTGCGCTCCTGATCTTTTGTTTGTTTTCGTGGTTTCTAATAGACAGGGTCCTCTCCCTGTACAAGGAGATCTGCACACCTTTACATAACAGCCACCTGTTTGAAGCCTGTTTGCCCTACAGGAGTGCGCTTTATCTTTTGTGTTTTCGATTATTTTGACAGGCCATTTTCACAAAAGGTACTCTTTGCTTATATATCCTTTAGTCACAAGCGTAACTGAAATTTTCTAGGTTTGTCTAAGCATATACAGTATATATTATGTATATAGAAGTATACAGTTTATGTAGGGCATTAATTCAGGTATAAGGCACCATACTATTGTCGTGTTGTGTGGGCACCATGTTAAGCCACATCCATACTTAGAGGTGTCCTAAAAACCTAGTCCTTGGTAGACTATTTCCAAAGAATTTAGAAGTAAAATACTACCTTCTAGTACTGATTCTAGAGAACCTTTTCTTGGATTGATCTTCAATTATAGCTTGTAAAAAACAGTATTATGTCAGATAGACCCAGCTGCAGGAAACATGTAAAAAGGCTGTAAAGTCTATGCTTAGTGTTTCCAATCAGTATGACAAGCGTTCTGAAGATTACACTGCTTTTTAGAGAAAGGATATATATGTAAATGGAACACAGACTTATAGGTATACATACGGTAAATGTAAGAAAATTCACTTCCAATGAGCAAGTAGTTCAGCTAACAGAAACCATACACCAGTGACAGATTTGTTTTCCTTAATTATTTTCTCGGATTGCTTCTGCAGCCTTTTGGGCTTGTATGCAGTGATCAGTTTATATATTTACACCTGGGAAACTCAAGTTAACTTGTTGGTATTCTGTATATACTATTTAAACCACTTGCTTTAAAAGTGAATACAACATCATTAAAAATGATCAAGTCTTATACATAATATGAGATGTTGATGTGTATAGCTTATTTAGAACGGTGCAATATAGTGACCCTCTGTTACAACTAATGGGACAATTTTGCTTTCGTCATAGCTTATTAGCAGCACTAATGCTGTTCACAGCATATTCATAAAGAATACAAGGAATGTCATACATATTGTTAAGGATCATTTCTATTTCAGCCCAACTACACCCTCTTGATGTATTACTGTAATGCATTAGAGGAGTTGGACTCTACTATCTTACACAAGCAAAAGCCCAGTCCTCCAACATGCCTCCCTGAACACTGCTCTAATAAACAGTGCTGCCGAGGAAGGGAGAGCAATGTTGATTATAGCAGTGTGTCGGACTGCAGGAGAGCCATCTGCTGCTTGTGTGAGAGCAATGGTCTCACTTTCCTACTGCTGCTAACATAAGGTTTAAATGAATAAATTAACAGGGTTCAATTGGACTTTAAAGCTTAATTACAGCTCAATTTTCTTTAGTTTAGTAAAGAATGGGCAATCAACAGTGCTGCTCAGGAAGGAAGAACGATGTTGATTAACGGGGTTCAAACGGGGTGTTATGGAGACAGGAAGAGAAAAAAAAAAGCAGTAAGGACAGATTTTCTATCCCTTCACTCTAGCAACATTAGAGATGTTATTACTGTTTGTGTCTATTTTGGAAAAGTTTCCCTTTACCTCATGCCTGGTGACACCCTGTCGCACGATAACAAACAGAGATAGGAAGTTCGGAAAATGTCTCCAATGTGGAGTAAAACTGAATTAAAAACCTTGCAGAGGTTCTAATCCTTCCCCAATGTAATTAAAGCTAAAAAAAATGTTCTGCTTGGATGTAGCTTTAAAATCATAATATAAGAGTTAATCTTTGTGAACAACACTTGTGGGAGGATCGGGAGATACATATACATCCTTATAACAAAGTTGACCTGGCAATTTAACTACAGTAGCTATACAATGATTCATTTCTTCATACTACAGACAATAGCATATATTTACTTGTCAATTACAGTAATGTATGTTATATTTACATAAGTTCCATGCTAAGTAAAATCTAACCATAGTATCAAATACTTAAAGAAGAATTACAAGCAAAACTGTTGTTAACCCTTGCTGTGTGGCTACCCCTGCCCTGCAAGGGTTAGGTGCTGGTTTGGTCTAGGTGCAAAAAAAGTTATTCTCACCTGATCCTCAGAACTGCCTGCCGGCCTCTCTCCCCCTCCACTCCAGTGGTCTAAGGTCCTTTGAGTCATCACATCCAATACATGTATAGGACATAAGGATGCCAAGGGACATAACATGCCTGTAGCAGAGAAGGCTGGAGGGAGCACTCTAACAGCCAGCTAGCTGCGAGGTTTGGGTGAGTATAATTTTATTAATTGTTTTATCTAGATCAAAATGAGCACCTAACCCTTGCAGTGTGGGGGTAGCCCCACTGTGAGTGTTAAAATATTTTTGCCCTGAATTCTTCTTGAAAGGAGAACTATGAGGTGAGTGAAAATCACTCATCCTCATAGTTCGAGCCGATGTGTGACAATAAAACTGTCACAGGTCGGCTCAATAGATCTGGAGTGAGCGAACACATACCGTCGCCCCCTTACTTCTCGATCATCTCCCTGCAGTGAGAGGTGACTGTCAGGCAGATCCAGCATTGTTCGGATCCGTCTCGGCTTCAGCGGTCTCAGTATACCGCTAGCTGTAGCTCGCGATATACTGAGCTTTGGGTCACGGGAGGAACCTAGTATATGTCCTCCTGTGACCCTTAAGGGAACTATGGGGAAAAACACTTACCCCATAATTCTCTTTTAATGCTTGACGCCCCAAAAAAATTGAATTTGCAAAAAAGGAGGAAAAATGTACTA